>NW_015505703.1:845079-845507 GCF_001515645.1 Sinocyclocheilus grahami
ATTTGAGATTTAATTAAATACATTTTTTTTTCATTTTATTTGATTATTTTTTATTTAATTAAATTTTTTTTAAATTTACTTTCCCTTTTAATTTCCTACAGCTCTTAGGACCCCTTTTTATTTAAATTTTTGTTTGTTGTGTTTTACTTTGACCTTATTTTAGTTATTTCACCATCACTATCTTCGCTTTTTGTGTAGGATTACAGTAGTTCTAGCAACTGTTGTTTCCTTAACGAGTTATACAGGTTATTAGTAGCCTAATCCCTGTTTCCTCTCTACTTCTCCTCACGACTCAGTGCCAGGCCTAATACATTGAAGGGCAGCTACCATTCAACACAATGTAGGCCCAGATAGAACTAGGAACAATTCCCACTGTTTCTTTCTCTTTTAACGAGGTATTTGGTGGGTCCCTGCTAGTTTAGCTAACA
>NW_015505703.1:846825-851556 GCF_001515645.1 Sinocyclocheilus grahami
CCTTCTACAGAAAGCCCCTAGCCAGAAGAGGACAGAGCCATCACCATGGCAACAGACCCAGGTTCCAGACCAACCACTGAGAAAAGCCATGGAAAAAGGCATCCTCATCCTGCAAACACCACGGTATGTCCAACAGCAGTCCACCACAACATCCTCCTCCACACCCTTCACACAGGTGCCGAACGGAGGCTACACAAGGACAGCTGGATACGCCTACTTCTGAGTTACAGGAGCTGCTGACACTTGCAAAAGAGCTCCTTGAACAAAACTCAACTAAGGCGTACTGAGAAGGACAAATTTCTGACTCCTTGCCTGACGCAACACAGCATCAGATCCCTCCAAGGGAGGAGCATCTCTTGAAACCGGTCAACACCCCAGAAGCAGCCAGACAACATCGGATTGAGCAACGGGCCCACATGCCCAACAGCGAAACCTCGACCAACACAACTCAGGCAAGCTCAAGTCGGTGCCACCACAAGCGACACCACAAACATCAGATTTCTAGTGACATTTGAGCAAAACTGAGGGCTAACAACCACCTACTGCTCTCCTGCCATCATCACTACGTCAGTCGGAAATTCTCTGCACACTACAGAATCTCCATAACTGTTCCCGGCAATCCCTGGAACCACCTGCACTCTCACCAGTGAGAGTCTAACCTGACTGTTCCACATCACGGGTACCACGGATAACCTACTGGCTAACAACATCAGCAAACAACCATCTTACCCAGACCAACTCACTTCAGGATGACAGGTGACACAGCCTCAACACCTGCTGCATAAGCTTGAGGACCCACACCTTGCTACAGCCTACATCACCACCTGACAGCATCCGCCACGGCACCACAACCACTCCTGGAGGCACCAACAGCCAGAGAGCCACCACTGTCTCCCAGCCGTGAGTGACAGGTGTGTCTTCGATTGTTCTGCACCTTTGACGTCGCTCGCTGTTGTCTATTGGACGGGCAACAACGTTCGAAAGGGGGGATTTGTAGCGTCTGGACCAATCAAACACACAATATATATTTTTGTTAGCTATATTTAACAAAACACCCCTCAGTTAACAAGCCATATGAGGACCTATGGACCCTTCCCCCGAAATGCGTCGTAACACCTCAGAAAGTCCCCAGGCCCCTGGTAAACATGGCAACCAACGCTGATATCACTGGTTTTATTGCCCCAAGGAATGTGGGTAGAGGAAATCACTACCTTTTCCATAGGAAGAGACACAATGCACAGTAAAAATGGACTCTTCTCTAATTAATTCATAGGAAAACCTTTCTTTGAATGAACACACATATCCTTCAGGTCATTGTGTATGTTGTTACTGTCCTTGTATATTGTCTCTTATATTGTATACTGTTTTATGCAGGCTTATGATAGGACCACTCGTTCATGTCATCTTACCTATATGTATCTTACCATGTTTAGTATCTATGAATTCGTCTTCTGATGATCTAAACTAGAATGTATATTATATGCTGGTACATAGGCAATATATTAGTGTTCTTAGAATCATTAGAATCAATTTATTTCTCTGCTCTTTACTGCTTAAGCTTTAACCCTTTTCTATACCAACTGTATGTGTGTGTGTGTGTATATGTGTATGTTAGACTAGTTTAAGAGTTTATGTAGTTAATAAAGTCTTACTTGTATCACACTTGACGTTGTTCATTGTTTGCTCATAACTGGAGTCCCTTAATCATGCAGATTTATGCTACAGGCTCTGTGTAGAATTGTACAGTAAGAAAGTTATTTCCCTTAACCAGGAAATTAACGTTCTTAGAATTGACAGACAGTTGACCCTGAGAGGTTAAGTAAATACTTACAGCGGATCTAAATATTTATAATAAATTATAACTAGTTATGATTAATTATTAATATTTCCCCCTTGAGCTGATTCGCTACATAGGACTAATGTAAACGGGCTCACTTATAGAGCATAAGCCAAGGTAGATGTTTATCCCTAAGAAAATTTTAATTATAACTGAATTTATTTAAAGAAAGAGCAATTTGTTCAGTAAACCACTGTTTTAAAAAAATTATTTAAAAAATATGCCTATGTTTAGTTTTCCCCCCCTGCTGTACCAAAATTGTACTGAACCGTGACATCAAAACCGAGGTATGTACCGAACCATCATGTTTGTGTACTGTTACACCCCTAATATATATAAAACAAATTAAGAGCTGAATTAACATGCTTTATATTCTGAAATGTAAAATAAATATTTAATGGATTGAATTCGTAAATGATCAATTTGTAAATGCACCAGTGTGCAGGCATTTGTAGTGTTTTATATACATAAGATAAGATAAGATACAGTAAGAACATGAACAAAGAAACAAAGTCAAACAAACTGACAAATACAATAAAACAAAGATACAAATTAAATTAAAGCGGCAAGCAGTGTTGAAAGGGCCCTCGCACCCGGGCTCACCGCCACCTGGTGGCTTTAGGAACACAGGGAACGGTGGGCAATATGTATTTAAAGTGGTAAATATAGGAGAAATATGTCAAAGTCATTTATATGTGCCAAAATTCCTGCTGCCAGCTGGTGGCGCTATGACTATAAATTAATATTTGCATGTAGATGTCTTCAGGCCAGGAGTCTTACCGAACAGGTGAAGTTTGGTGCAGATTGAACATGGTATGTTTGAGTTAGTGTAAAATGTGGCATATCCTGTTGTCAACAGGTAGTGCTATTGTTACGGGGCTGACGAGATGTGAGATGTGCGGATCCATGTGCAAAGCTTTATTCTGGAGACGTGGTCAGAAACAGGCATAAATCAAACATTGGCAAACAGGTATGCAAGAGACAAGGCATGGGCAGTTTGGTAAACAGTGAGGGTCAATCGTCGACGAACATAATCCAATAGGGCAAGACTAGAGAGATAATCCAGGTACAAAGCAAAGGTCCAGGCAGGGGCAAACAGTATCCGAACAGGGCAAAGGCAGGGGCAAACAGTATCTGAACAGGGCAAGACGAGAGAGGTAATCCAAAGTGCACAGGCAAAAATCAGAACACGAGGAAACCGACAAGGCAAGACTAGACTAAGACTATGAAACTTCAAGTAGGCTCCGTAACGTAGCTATCACAAACTAGCGATATGCGCATACAATACTCGGCAGTGAATGGTTGTTTGAGTGAGTGTGTGATTGGTTACAGCTGTGTGCAATCAGTGCTGTGTGCAGTCAGTGCAATGGATGATGGGATATGTAGTCCAGGATGACAATCGTCGACGAACATAATCCAATAGGGCAAGACTAGAGAGATAATCCAGGTACAAAGCAAAGGTCCAGGCAGGGGCAAACAGTATCCGAACAGGGCAAGACGAGAGAGGTAATCCAAAGTGCACAGGCAAAGATCAGAACACGAGGAAACCGACAAGGCAAGACCAGGCTAAGACTATGAAACTTCAAGTAGGCTCCGTAACGTAGCTATCACAAACTAGCGATATGCGCATACAATACTCGGCAGTGAATGGTTGTTTGAGTGAGTGTGTGATTGGTTACAGCTGTGTGCAATCAGTGCTGTGTGCAGTCAGTGCAATGGATGATGGGATATGTAGTCCAGGATGACATGCAACAGTTTGTGTAGTGCGAGAGTCAATGTAATGGAAGGGGATTGAAAGGGTTCGTGACATAGCCCCCCCCCCCAAGGAGCGGCTTCCAGACGCTCTGAACACTGTACGATTCAGGAGGGCGGTGGAGCAGAACAGGGGGAGGGACTGAGGGACAGGTCCACGTGGTAGTGGAGAGACCGGGGACTGAGGCAGGACCGGCGGAGCAGGATGCCAAGGCAGAGCAGAGAGCCAGGGTGAAGCCGGCAGAGCAGGAAACCAGGACAGATCTGGCAGTATGGGTGGAAGTGAGGACCACCACGACAGAGCAGGTGGAACAGAAGATTACCAGAGCCAGACAGCAGACCACCATGGCGGAGCAGAAGACCACCAGAGCCAGACAGCAGACCACCACAGCGGAGCAGAAGACCACCAGAGCAGACAGCAGACCACCACGGCGAAGCAGAAGACCACCAGAGCCAGACAGCAGACCACCACGACGGAGCAGGCAGAGCAGAAGACCACCACAGCGGAGCAGAAGACCACCAGAGCCAGACAGTAGACCACCACAGCGGAGTAGACAGAACAGAGACCCCTGGGAGAGATTGGGACCTAGGGAAAACTGAGACACAAGAAACAGACAGAGCATATATGGTCTCAAGGACCGAGGCAGGGAACACAAGAAATTCATCAATATTTTCCCTGGTGACAACTGAGTGGGCAGACAGTTCATAATCAGC
Source organism: Sinocyclocheilus grahami (assembly GCF_001515645.1). NCBI lineage: Eukaryota > Metazoa > Chordata > Actinopteri > Cypriniformes > Cyprinidae > Sinocyclocheilus > Sinocyclocheilus grahami. The sequence continues at coordinate 851,129 of NW_015505703.1, forward strand.
CTCCATGGCTGGTTCAACACGAGACGAGAGTTCATAAACGGCCTCCATAGCCATAACAGGACAGGCAGAGGGCTCACAGATGGCCTCCATAGCCATGACAGAACAGGACGAGGATTCATAGAAGGCCTCCATAGCCGTGACAGGACAGGCAGAGAGTTCATAGACGGCCTCCATAGCCATGACAGGATAGGATGAGGATTCACAGACGGCCTCCATAAACGTGACAGGACAGGCAGAGAGTTCACAGGCGGCCTCCTTGGCCGGAACAGGACAGGCAGAGAGTTCACAGACAGCCTCCATAGCCGGGACAGGACAGGACGAGAGTTCATAGGCGGCCTCCTTGGCCCGGAACAGGACAGGCAGAGAGTTCATAGGCGGCCTCGTTGGCCGGAACAGAACAGGACGAGGATTCGCAGACGGCCTCCATA
>NW_015505703.1:851566-877462 GCF_001515645.1 Sinocyclocheilus grahami
ATAGCCATGACAGGATAGGATGAGGATTCACAGACGGCCTCCATAAACGTGACAGGACAGGCAGAGAGTTCACAGGCGGCCTCCTTGGCCGGAACAGGACAGGCAGAGAGTTCACAGACAGCCTCCATAGCCGGGACAGGACAGGACGAGAGTTCATAGGCGGCCTCCTTGGCCCGGAACAGGACAGGCAGAGAGTTCATAGGCGGCCTCGTTGGCCGGAACAGAACAGGACGAGGATTCGCAGACGGCCTCCATAGCCGTGACAGGACAGGCAGAGAGTTCACACACGGCCTCCATAGCCATGACAGGATGGGCAGAGAGTTTACAGACGGCCTCCTTGGCCGGAACAGAACAGGAAGAGAGTTCACAAGTGGATTCTACTGACACCTCCGGAGGTACTGCAGCGGATGCCGCCATCTCTGGAGGTTCTACAGCAATATCAGCAGGAAACAGGGAGAGTGACTCTGGATGATCAGCTGTGATGTGACGTGACTCTGCATGAATAGCTGAGACGTGACATGACTCTGGACGAACAGCCGAGATGTGACGAGGCTCTGGCAGATCAGCTGAGACTTGACTTGACTCATGAAGATCAGTTATGACTTGACCTGCCTCATGAAGATCAGCAGTGACTAGACTTGCCTCATGAAGATCAACAGTGACTAGACTTGACTCATGACGATTGACTGTGACTTGACTCATGAAGATCAGTTGTGACTTGACTTGCCTCATGACGCTCAACTGTGACTTGACTTGCCTCATGAAGATCAGCTGTGACTTGACTTGCCTCATGAAGATCAGCTGAGACTTGACTTGCCTCATGAAGATCAGTTATGACTTGACTCATGACGATCATCTGTGACTTGACTGGACTCAGGAAGATCAGCTGGGACTTGACTTGATTCATGAAGAGCAGCTGTGACATAATGGGGTGCTGTTGCGTCCGCCATTTTGCGATCAAACTCCGCTGTCGCCACTATTTTGTGAGCGTGCTCTAGTGTGGCCGCCATTACACAAGTGGACTCTGCGTCATGTTTCTCCGCAACCCCCACAGTGAACACGGAGTCGACACACAGCAGAGCAAAATCCTAAAAATAGCTTAAAGAACGGGGACCCTCATGGATGAATCATGACCTTAAGGGTTAATTTACTCCATCACAAAAAAAAAGTCTATTAGCACACAGTCTGGCAAATCAGAATGACACGCAATGTCCAGATACTCTTGAATATAGCCTTCAAGTGGGCGTGTACCCTGCTTTAAGGCTAATAATAGTTTGGCAGTGTCCATACCTGGCCAATGTCCACGGGAAAAGCTGCTGGATCCTTGTGTGGCTGAGTATTCTATTACGGGGCTGACGAGATGTGAGACATGCAGATCCATGTGCAAAGCTTTATTCTGGAGATGTGGTCAAAAACAGGCATAAATCAAACATTGGCAAACAGGTATGTAAGAGACAAGGCATGGGCAGTCCGGTAAACAGTGAGGGTCAATCGACGACGAACATAATCCAATAGGGCAAGACTAGAGAGATAATCCAGGTACAAAGCAAAGGTCCAGGCAGGGGCAAACAGTATCCGAACAGGGCAAGACGAGAGAGGTAATCCAAAGTGCACAGGCAAAAATCAGAACACGAGGAAACCGACAAGGCAAGACTAGACTAAGACTATGAAACTTCAAGTAGGCTCCGTAACGTAGCTATCACAAACTAGCGATATGCGCATACAATACTCGGCAGTGAATGGTTGAGTGAGTGTTATATAGTGAATGTGTGATTGGTTACAGCTGTGTGCAATCAGTGCTGTGTGCAATCAGTGCAATGGATGATGGGATATGTAGTCCGGGATGACATGCAACAGTTTGTGTAGTGCGAGAGTCAATGTAATGGAAGGGTGACCTCTGGTGGTGATTGAACGGAAGTCCATGGACAGGATTCGTGACAGCTATGATAATAACTGAATATTGGCCTATAAGATGTCTTCAGGCCAGGGGCCTCATGTATAAAACTTTATGTAGAATTCATTCTAAATGTGTGCGTATGCACAAAATTTTTCAGATTTATAAAGCCATGCGTACGCCAGAACCTGCGAAAAATTCCCTTTGTAATACCCAGTCAGCGGAAGATTGTGCGCACATGAATCTCCACCACGTCTCCTCCCCGAAATAGCCATAAATGGAGCTTACAACACCTAATTTTAATATGCATAACGTCATCTGCATATCATTTCCATGCATATTCCATCCACGTGACACCATGTTAAGGGTAGGAATATGTAGGGAAAATATGAGATACGGGCTATAAATGTGTTTTGAGACATCACTATTCTAATTTATGAAATTTGCCTAAAAGGTAAACATATATTTTAGAATGTTTATAACCTATATTTTTTATGGAAAGAGATAGGCCTTATTTTTTTGCAGTGTAAATAACTGTCTGACTCTTCACGTCAATAACAAAACATTTTGAAAATAAAACGCGCATATCTTACAGTTTCCTTCAAATTTTATCTTTTAAATATGGTGTTTGTCACAATATTGGGAAGAGCATGAAAGGGGTTATCATTAGGCAACTGTCCTGTGAACAGAGGTTCTACTGTCATCAGACCAATGGATTGTTTGATCAACGAGCGCATCCTTATGTCTGTCGTTACCGTCTATGTTCCAAAGCCATCAAACAAAGTCAAGTTCACAAAAAATATCATTATTATTCGCGCAAAAGTATTTTCTCAGAACATGAGTTTTGCTATTTAGAACACAATTTCAAGCGGAATTGTCATGCGCCAAGCAATCCTCGCTGTGATTAGAACATTAAATCGCATACCACAGGAAAATTGTTCGAAAGCAGCACATCCACTGCAAATATTTCTGTTTAAATTCATATCAAAATTTTGTAATTTCTGGATAATAATTTCATGAAATTTCAGTGCTTAACTTCATTATTCAGAGTGTCATGTTTAATCTAAACGTGTATGTCAAATGTAAAACAGACTTTAAAAGCATTGTGTTTGCTTCCTTATTTCGCTCCCTCCAGTAAAAGAGTGCATATGCATGGTCTTGGCAGGGCTGTCCAAACTCGGTCCTGGAGGGCCAGTGTCCTGCAGAGTTTAGCTCCATCCAACTTGCCTCAACACACCTGACTGGAAGTTTCTATGCTTAGTAAGAGCTTGATTAGCTGGTTCAGGTGTGTTTAATTAGGGTTGGAGCTAAACTCTGCAGGACACCGGCCCTCCAGGACCGAGTTTGGACAGCCCTGGTCTAGAGTGTCCGTACGGTGCGCACATATTTACGCCTAGTTTATTTTTTATAAATCCCGATATGTGCGTGGAAAATTGCATACACACATTTCCATGCCCATTTTGTGCATACGCAACGTTTATACATCAGGCCCCTGGACTCTTATCAAACAAGAAATTTAGGGCAAATTGGACATAGCATGTTTTAGTTAGAGTAAAACATGACATTTCCTGTTGCCAACAGGTGGCACTATAAATTATAACTCATTAATAGCATGTATAAGTTTTCAGGCCAGGGGTCTCATTTATAAAACTCTAAGTAGATTTCATCTTAAAAGTGTACGTAGGCATAAAAGCTTGATTTTGCGTATGCTCAAAAGTTTTCAGATTTATAAAACCATGCGTACGCCAGAACCTGCACAAAAATCCCTTTATATATACCAGTCAGGGGAAGATTGTGCGTACGTGCATCTCCACCCCAACTCCTCCCCGAAATCAATATATATGGAGCTTACAATGCCTAGTTTTATTATGCATAACCTTCTCTGCATATCATTTCTATGCATATTCCCATCCATGTGACACCATGTTTAACACCGTAAAAGGTATAAGACATTAAGGAAATATGAGATACGGACTATAAATGCCATTTGTGCCAGACACATTAATTTTAATTGCTTGAAATCATCTGGTATCCTTATGTTTTAGAATAAATATATCAAAATATCCATAAAAACGGTTTAAAATAGTTCTCAGAAAAATAATTTAGAATAGAGTTGATCTCATGAGTTGAGCTGGCCCAGTAATATTTGAATTGTTTTAAAAAATTCAAATTAACCCCTTAACTAACAAAGATCGGCAACGGCCCCAGATTATTCTTGTTTCACTTTAACAGCATGTGAAAACATCACACTCTTACTTGATCTGGCCATACTGTGCATCATTATAAAGATCAGACTCTTACTTGATCTGGACAAACTGTGCATCATTAGAAAGATTAAAGACTCTAACTTCGATATTTGACCACAGTTTTGATAAAACATTGTTGCAGTGACAGTAATTTATTAATTTATGTCAGGAGTGCAAAATAATAAATCCGTATTTGTCATATTTGGAATAGAAATTCACACAGAGTCCTGGAAATGCAGGTTCTTTTTTGACAAATGCTAGATAACTCGGTAACAAGATGGACGAACTAGCAACGACAATCGAGGCACAGAAGCTGTTACAGAACTGCTCGGTTATGGTAATTGTCACGGAATGCCAGGAGAGACAAGGTAGGTTCCAAGTGCAGTTTATTGAAAGTAACAAATAATCAAAAACAGAAATGAAAACGTGGCAAAAGGTAATCCAACACAAGGAACAGATAACACGGTGAGCTATGAACAGCATCGAGGAAACAGAAAAGGGAATGACAAATACAATATAGCCGCAATGACAGACAGAGTGAGCATGGTATATATAGATGGGATAATGAGTGAATGACTAGCAGGTGAAAGTGATCGGAACTGATAAACAGGTGCTGATGATCAGACAGAAATAACAAGCAAGGGACTATGGGAAATGGAGTTTAACACATAAAACATAGAAACAGGAAGAGTGCCCTCAAGTGGCCAGTCCAGGGCACCACAACCAGACACTGTGACATTACCAGACGCTCCACCAGAACACACAAGTTCAGGAGGGAGGTGGAATTGAGGCGGATCAGGGGAGGGATGGCGGGCCAGGACCATACAATGGAAGGGGGTCAGGGGACAGAGATAGACCAGGGCATGAGCACAGAACCAGCAGGGTGAAAAGCCAAGGCGGGACCGGCAGGATGAACCAGCAAGGCCCCAACCACACAGGAATCCCAGCAGATTGCCAGGATGGAGCCGGAAGAATGAACCAGTGAGGCTCCTGCCAAACAGGAACCCAGGCGGGCAACCAGAGCAGAGCAGGAATCCTGCCAGGCAACACTGGTAGAACCCTCTCAGCGACTCAGGGAAAACTGTAAACAAGAGCAGAGAGAGTTTAGTACCAGCCTCGATGGCTGCAACAGGACAGGCCGATTGATCCGCAACAGTTTCTGTGAGCTTCCGGACTGGAGCAGGCTCTGGAGTGGGCTCTGTGAGCTCCCGGACTGGAGCGGGCTCTGGAGTGGGCTCTGTGAGCTCCCGGACTGGAGCATCTGAAAACTTTTGAGCATACGCAAAATCAAGCTTTTATGCCTACGTACACTTTTAAGATGAAATCTACTTAGAGTTTTATAAATGAGACCCCTGGCCTGAAAACTTATACATGCTATTAATGAGTTATAATTTATAGTGCCACCTGTTGGCAACAGGAAATGTCATGTTTTACTCTAACTAAAACATGCTATGTCCAATTTGCCCTAAATTTCTTGTTTGATAAGAGTCCAGGGGCCTGATGTATAAACGTTGCGTATGCACAAAATGGGCATGGAAATGTGTGTATGCAATTTTCCACGCACATATCGGGATTTATAAAAAATAAACTAGGCGTAAATATGTGCGCACCGTACGGACACTCTAGACCAGGGCTGTCCAAACTCGGTCCTGGAGGGCCGGTGTCCTGCAGAGTTTAGCTCCAACTTGCCTCAACACACCTGACTGGAAGTTTCTATGCTTAGTAAGAGCTTGATTAGCTGGTTCAGGTGTGTTTAATTAGGGTTGGAGCTAAACTCTGCAGGACACCGGCCCTCCAGGACCGAGTTTGGACAGCCCTGGTCTAGAGTGTCCGTACGGTGCGCACATATTTACGCCTAGTTTATTTTTTATAAATCCCGATATGTGCGTGGAAAATTGCATACGCACATTTCCATGCCCATTTTGTGCATACGCAACGTTTATACATCAGGCCCCTGGACTCTTATCAAACAAGAAATTTAGGGCAAATTGGACATAGCATGTTTTAGTTAGAGTAAAACATGACATTTCCTGTTGCCAACAGGTGGCACTATAAATTATAACTCATTAATAGCATGTATAAGTTTTCAGGCCAGGGGTCTCATTTATAAAACTCTAAGTAGATTTCATCTTAAAAGTGTACGTAGGCATAAAAGCTTGATTTTGCGTATGCTCAAAAGTTTTCAGATTTATAAAACCATGCGTACGCCAGAACCTGCACAAAAATCCCTTTATATATACCAGTCAGGGGAAGATTGTGCGTACGTGCATCTCCACCCCAACTCCTCCCCGAAATCAATATATATGGAGCTTACAATGCCTAGTTTTATTATGCATAACCTTCTCTGCATATCATTTCTATGCATATTCCCATCCATGTGACACCATGTTTAACACCGTAAAAGGTATAAGACATTAAGGAAATATGAGATACGGACTATAAATGCCATTTGTGCCAGACACATTAATTTTAATTGCTTGAAATCATCTGGTATCCTTATGTTTTAGAATAAATATATCAAAATATCCATAAAAACGGTTTAAAATAGTTCTCAGAAAAATCATTTAGAATAGAGTTGATCTCATGAGTTGAGCTGGCCCAGTAATATTTGAATTGTTTTAAAAAATTCAAATTAACCCCTTAACTAACAAAGATCGGCAACGGCCCCAGATTATTCTTGTTTCACTTTAACAGCATGTGAAAACATCACACTCTTACTTGATCTGGCCATACTGTGCATCATTATAAAGATCAGACTCTTACTTGATCTGGACAAACTGTGCATCATTAGAAAGATTAAAGACTCTAACTTCGATATTTGACCACAGTTTTGATAAAACATTGTTGCAGTGACAGTAATTTATTAATTTATGTCAGGAGTGCAAAATAATAAATCCGTATTTGTCATATTTGGAATAGAAATTCACACAGAGTCCTGGAAATGCAGGTTCTTTTTTGACAAATGCTAGATAACTCGGTAACAAGATGGACGAACTAGCAACGACAATCGAGGCACAGAAGCTGTTACAGAACTGCTCGGTTATGGTAATTGTCACGGAATGCCAGGAGAGACAAGGTAGGTTCCAAGTGCAGTTTATTGAAAGTAACAAATAATCAAAAACAGAAATGAAAACGTGGCAAAAGGTAATCCAACACAAGGAACAGATAACACGGTGAGCTATGAACAGCATCGAGGAAACAGAAAAGGGAATGACAAATACAATATAGCCGCAATGACAGACAGAGTGAGCATGGTATATATAGATGGGATAATGAGTGAATGACTAGCAGGTGAAAGTGATCGGAACTGATAAACAGGTGCTGATGATCAGACAGAAATAACAAGCAAGGGACTATGGGAAATGGAGTTTAACACATAAAACATAGAAACAGGAAGAGTGCCCTCAAGTGGCCAGTCCAGGGCACCACAACCAGACACTGTGACATTACCAGACGCTCCACCAGAACACACAAGTTCAGGAGGGAGGTGGAATTGAGGCGGATCAGGGGAGGGATGGCGGGCCAGGACCATACAATGGAAGGGGGTCAGGGGACAGAGATAGACCAGGGCATGAGCACAGAACCGGCAGGGTGAAAAGCCAAGGCGGGACCGGCAGGATGAACCAGCAAGGCCCCAACCACACAGGAATCCCAGCAGATTGCCAGGATGGAGCCGGAAGAATGAACCAGGGAGGCTCCTGCCAAACAGGAACCCAGGCGGGCAACCAGAGCAGAGCAGGAATCCTGCCAGGCAACACTGGTAGAACCCTCTCAGCGACTCAGGGAAAACTGTAAACAAGAGCAGAGAGAGTTTATGGAGCAGGTTCCGGGAGAACTGGAGTGGACCTTGCTGCCCTCCTCCTTGACCCTCGCTTGCGTGACTGAGACACTGATTCGCTATCCCCTGGAGCGGGCTCGGGCATCTCCGGGGGCACTGCAAGGGACTCAGACTGACACATTTGAGTTTAACACATAAAACATAAAAACAGGAAGAGTGCCCTCAAGTGGCCAGTCCAGGGCACCACAACCAGACACTGTGACAGTAATAACAGAGATGTGGCTACACCCGGGGATACCAGACGAAGCTATCATGCTAGCGGGCCGCACAGCGCACCGGGCTGACAGAAAAAGACTCTGGCAAGAGAAGAGGAGGGGGACTCTGCATCTACTCTAACAACAGGTGGTGTACAGAGGCTACAGTCATGGGAAGACATTGCGGACCGGAGCGGACTCTGGAGTGGGCTCTGTGAGCTCCCGGACCGGAGCGGACTCTGGAGTGGGCTCTGTGAGCTCCCGGACTGGAGCAGGTTCCGGGAGAACTGGAGTGGACCTTGCTGCCCTCCTCCTTGACCCTCGCTTGCGTGACTGAGACACTGATTCGCTATCCCCTGGAGCGGGCTCGGGCATCTCCGGGGGCACTGCAAGGGACTCAGACTGACACATTTGAGTTTAACACATAAAACATAAAAACAGGAAGAGTGCCCTCAAGTGGCCAGTCCAGGGCACCACAACCAGACACTGTGACAGTAATAACAGAGATGTGGCTACACCCGGGGATACCAGACGAAGCTATCATGCTAGCGGGCCGCACAGCTCACCGGGCTGACAGAAAAAGACTCTGGCAAGAGAAGAGGAGGGGGACTCTGCATCTACTCTAACAACAGGTGGTGTACAGAGGCTACAGTCATGGGAAGACATTGTTCACCTGATTTGGAGTTTGTTACACTGAGATGCCGGCCCCTCTATCTGCCGCGTGAGTTCACTGTAGTTGTTGTCATAGCTGTGTACATTCCACCTAGTGCTAACATTACAGTGGCATTGAACTTTTTGATAGCAGCAATCAACAAACTGCAGAGTGTGCATCCCGATGGGATCTTTATTTTAGCTGGGGACTTTAATCGTGCAAATTTAAAGACTGTCCTTCCTAAATTTTATCAGCACGTTACATGTTCAATGCAAGGTCAACGCACACTGGATCATTTATACAGTAACATCAAGGAAGGATATAAAGTCTATACCCACCCTCACTTGGGCCAGTCTGACCACCTTTCCCTTTTTCTTACCCCAGCATATAGACCTCTTATTAAGAAAAGTATTCCTAAGGTGAGATACTTGAGGTTCTGGCCAGAGGATGCAATCTCGCAACTGCAGGACTGTTTTGAGCACACCATATGGGACATACTTGCACAACAGGACCTGGCAGACTTTACATCCACTGTTTTGTTTTATATTCACACCTGTATTGATAATGTCACTGTTGAGAAAGCAGCTGTTGAGGGACAGAGACACAGCCTTTAGGTCTGGAAACATGGAATTATACAGCGCTGCCAGATCCAACCTAAAGAAAGGCATCAATGAGGCAAAAGCAGCATACAGAAGAAGGATAGAGGGACATTTCAGCGAGGGGGACTCTTGGCACGTCTGGCAGGGCATTAAGTTCCTCACAAACCTGAAGGGCCCTAAAGATCTAACCAGCAGTAACCTGGTTAAGGAGCTCAATTATTTTTTTTTGCACGCTTTGAGCAAACAGAGGCAGAGACCAGGCTCACATCAGCACCATCTACAGACAACCTGACACTCACTGTGAGTAAGGAGGACATCAGGAGAGTGTTTCAGAGTGTTAATCCCAGAAAAGCGTCTGGACCCAATGGTATTCCAGGGAGAGTACTGAGGGACTATGCGGACCAGTTGACTGAGGTTTTTACCTCCATCTTCAACCTCTCTCTGTCCACCTGCACTGTCCCCAAATGCTTCAAATCTTCCATCATTGTGACTATCCCTAAAAAATCACCTATCAGTAGCCTCAGTGACTACAGACCTGTAGCTCTTACCTCTACTTCACTGTCATGAAGTTCTTTGAAAGGCTGGTGTTAAAGCACACTAAGTGCTCGCTCCCTTTCGGTCTGGACCAGCACCAGTTTGCATATAGAGCCAACAGGACAACAGGGGATGCTATAAACACAGCCCTACATTCTGTGTTAACACATCTGGAGCAACCAGGCTCTTATGCAAGAATGCTGTTTTTGGATTTAAGTTCTGCGTTCAATACCATCATCCCTGGCAAATTGGTGACTAAACTTCACAGTCTGGGTGTCAGTTACCGCACATGCAGATGGATCAAGGATTTCTTAACAGAGCGCCCCCAGTTGGTCAGGATAGGGTTCCATCATTCCTCAGAACTGGCACTTAGCACTGGGGTTCCCCAGGGATGCGTTTTAAGCCCCCTGCTGTACACCTTATACACCCATGACTGCACACCAATCCATGACAGCAATATTATTATTAAGTTTGCGGATGATACTACTGTGGTGGGACTGATACATAACAACGACGAGTCTGGTTACAGAGATGAGATCCAAAAACTCACTGCCTGGTGCTCGGATAACAACTTGATACTCAACTCATTGGTGATAGATTTTAGAAGGAAAAGGGAAGAGCATGCCCCTATTTATATCAAAGGGAAAACTGTGGATAAGGTCAGTGATTTAAAATTTTTGGGAACATACATCTCTCAGGATCTCACATGGTCTGCCAACACCAATGCCCTTGTAAAAAAAAAAGCACAACAGAGACTGTACTTCTTGATGTCACTGAGGAGAGTCGACTTGTCACAGGAATTGCTGCTGTCCTTTTACAAATGCTCCGTTGAGAGTAGTATCACTTACACCATCCTGGTGTGGTTTAAAAGCTGCAATATGATTGATAAGAATGCTCTGGAGAGAGTGAGAAAGTCAGCGCAGAACATTATAAGAACACAGCTTCCCTCACTGACCGACATATATAGAGCCAGAAGCTTGTGTCACGTGGCATGCATAATTCAAAATTGTTCCTATCCAGGAAACACCCTGTTCACATTGCTACCTTCTGGGAGGCTAAGACCTCCAGGCTTAAGAACAGTTTTTATCCAAGTGAAATTAGAGAACTAAATGCATAAATTACACAAAGGACTTTTTCAAACACTATGGAACGGTGCAATATTTACTTATGTGCAATTCATATATACACATAGTTTTTTTTCCGTGGTGTATCGTTTGATGTATTTATAAATCTTTCTTGTATGTTTTTTTTTACCACAAGGAGTTGCAAATTGAATCTCTTTGTACATATCGTGCAATGACAATAAAGTATTCATTCATTAATTATAAATTGAATATTGGCCTTTAGATGTGTTCAGGCCAGGACTCTTATCAAACATGTGAGGTTTGGGGCAGATCGGATATTGTATGGCAGACTTACAACAACTTTCTCTTTTACGGCATTAATAGCATGTTTTAGCACTTAGTAAGTGTTGCTAGCATGTCTGAGCATGTTCCAGCATGTTGCTATCACTTGCTGATACTTTTTTAATATGTTTCTAAGATTCCATAACAATGTTAAACATTTCCCTTACTGTTGCCAGCAGGTGGTGCTATGACTATAACCGGATATGGGCATGTAGATGTGTTCAGCCCGGGAGTCTCATCAAACTTGTTAAGTTTGGGGCAGATTAGACATTGCATGCCTGAGTTACAGCAACGTCCTGTTTCATTGTATTGATAGCATGCTTTAGCACTTAGTAAGTGTTGCTAGCATGTTTGAGCATGTTTCTAGCATGTTTAGCACTCAATTACTTTTTTTAGTGTGTTGCTAATAGTGCATCACAGTGTTAAACATGTCTTTTCCTGTTGACTAGGGCGACCATACGTGCCATTTTCCATTTTCGCGTCCTGGCCAGGATTTCTATATTGCCTAAAATATCTAGATTTTGGCTTTGTTTGCGTGTGCAGACCAATCGGTGTATGACATCAAAATACCATACAGACGGTTCCTTATGCTTTCAAAATGCTCTCGAGGTATTTTGATGTCATACACCGATCGGTCTGCACACGCAAACAAAGCTAAAACCTAGATATTTTAGGTAATATAGAAATCCTGGCCAGGATGCGTCCTGGGAAAATGGCACATATGGTCACCCTACTGTTGATAGTAGGTGGCGCTATGACTATTAACTGAAAATTGGCATGTAGATGTCTTCAGGCCAGGACTCTTATATCAAATATGTTAAGTTTGGGGCAGAGTGGACATTGCATGCCCGAGTTACATCAACTTCCTGTTTCATTGTATTAATAACATGCTTTAGCAAAGTACCTAAGTGTTGCTTGCATCCCAGCGGGCAATTGATGTCAAACACATGTCAAATTGATATCAAACATTGAGGTAAAAAAACAGGTAAATATTGTGTAACCCAATGGAAAAATGTGTTTTCAATTTCTTTGTGTTTTCGTTTTTTTAAATTCATTGTATATTTGTTATAATGAGTATTGTATGTTAAAACCTGCATTTATTAAGTGTAAATTTGTTTAGTTGTTTTATTTATATTTCTTACCTTGTGTGTGGCCAATCAGATGTCCAGGGCAGAGGTGAAGGGGAGGAACTAGAAAAAGAGAAAGAAGATTGGGTGTGAGAAAGAACGTGACAGTGTGAGCTGGTAAATTGTATATTGAACAAATAGATTTGTGTGCTGAAATTATAGATTAGTGGTTTTCAAATCGAAAGCCAAATAACTAATTTATAATGTGCAAGAGGGAAAAGGGACTTTAATACCAGGTTTCGGTACTCATCCCTACCCAGGAGGTGCAGGACCCTTTTATTTTTCTAAGGATTTTTAGGGCCTGAGCACCATGGTCCCTATTGGAATTGTTCCATTTATTATAATTAGCGGCCAAGCACTGTAGGTGCGTAGGCACCTATTGTATCCATTGGTGTTCTTCTTCTTCTGCTGCTGCTCTGGAAGTCTATAGTAACCTGCTACTAGTAGAACTGTTTGCGGGAAAGTTATGAAATTTGGCACACATATAGAGGACAGTCTCAACATTAACCATCGCAAGTTTGGAGTGTCTAACTCATACCCTCTAGCGCCACCAACAGTTTAATGTTGCACATATGTTTATGCTAATAACTTTTGAACCGTAAAGTTTAGAAGCAACATTTTTTTCCCCTCTGATTCCTTGGTTCATGTCGAGTCGAATGCTTCCACTCGTCCTAGATGGTTTGTCTAATTTTCACCAAAATTGGCTCAGATCATCTTCAAACTATGCTGGCAAAAAGGCTATGGAATTCAAGTTGATTAGTCAAACCTCTCTCGAATAACGTGTGAACGAATTTGAATTTTGCACTCTAAAATGGACGTGAGGCTATTTTTCACCAAATCTGACTCGCATCATCTTCAGACCATGCTAGCAAAAAGTTATGGGTTTCATGTCGATGTACAAAATGGTTATTGTTTAAAGGGGTCAAATGATGTGATTAAAATTTTTCCTTTCTCTTTGGAGTGTTACAAGCTCTTGGTGCATAAAGAAGATCTGTAAAGTTGCAAAGACTAAAGTCTCAAATCCAAAGAAATATTCTTTATAAAAGTTAAGAGTCAACCACGCCTACCTAAAGCGGCTTGTTCTAACATGCCCCCACATGTCTACGTCACGATGTGGGAAGATTTACATAACGCCGCCCAAATGTTCACGGAAAGAAAGAAGGCGTAACTTCTATTCTCGCTGTAGTATTGCTGTTGCCACCGCCCTGTCGTGAAGGCGCTGTGTGTTTCGTTGTGAAAGCGAAACTACTTTGTTTGGCCTTCTAAAAGAGGAGAATATCCGCTTTGTCATGCCTGGAGCTGATCCGTGCTGGTCGCTGAGGAAACTTTGAAACATCAACTTTGCGCTGTGGATCGCCGAATCGGCTTTCACCGTGGACGAAGCAGAGTCCAGCCCGGGGTCGTCACATGTGGTTGCTGCAAGCCCGCCTGCCGCCGCTCATTCAAGCCGGCCTCCGCTCTCACTCTAGGCCTCCAGCTTCCGCTCACTCTAGCCCGCCGGTGTGTGTCATTTCTCCGATCACAAATGCAGACATGGTTTTATGTTTACACGGCGCAATGCAATGCAGCTCGTAAAAAGACAGTATAAGTCAATATAATCCGTAATTATGTCCCCACTGGATGCAACAAATGCCTTGTTTATAATGGGTTTTAATGTTTTTGTCTCGTCGCTCCGGCCGGGACAAGGCATCGCAATATGGTAAGGGGCGTAACATTTCCGTCACACGCTTGAGGTATTCGGCCAATCACAATGCACTGGATAGCTGGCCAATAAGAGCACATCTCGCTTTTCAGACCGATGAGCTTTGTAAAAATCGACGTGTTTCAGAAAGGCGGGGCATAGAGGAGAAACAATAATCTACAGTATGTGGAAAATTATGTTTTTTTTACCTTAAACCACATAAACACATTTCATTACACCAAATACACAAAATAATGTTATTTTTAGCAACATCATATGACCCCTTTAATGCATCAGCGAATTTGCTGGAATGATGCCAAACTGCATCTGAGGCTGAATTTGGCAACAGTGCCACCTATTGGTCAAAAGTTATAAACCATTCATTAACCATTAATAATGAAATAAAAAAAAATGCTTATAAGTTTTGATTAGATTAGCCTATCGTAATGAAACTTCCTGTTTGCCATTTTGATTTGTTGAAAACATGCTTTTTAAAATCCTCCTAGACCGTTTGTCTGATTTTCTCCAAAATCGAGATTATCTTCAGACTGTGCTGACAAAAAGTTATGGATTTTGTGTTGATAAAAAAAATAAAAATTTGTAGTGCCACAAAAAATTTGAGGCATGATGCCAATATAACTCTGAGGCTGTTACTCTGCAAAGCTTTGACATATTGACACTGAACTTTGTGTGTGCCATTGTCACCTCACACAAAACACACCACATCGATTTGATAACAGCGCCACCAATTGGTAAAAAGTGATAACCCATTAAATCATATTAGTAGTGGTTGTATTTATGATTTTCCAGCCATTTTGACTAAAATCGTCTTAAAATAGCTTGAATTTCTCACTGCTGCAGTGTGTCTGATGCTTGCTGGTTTACTTCTGTAGCGCTTGGCCCCTTAATTGCTGCTTGCAGCTATATTTATTATTATTATTCTCCAAAACGAATCAGATTTTTGAGGGCTTAAATATGCTCTAAATCTCATGAAACTTTGCTCACACACCAGAAGTGGCGAAAAATTACATCTGATACGAAGTGCCCCTCGAGCTACATTTCATGTGCATGAATGAAATTCGGTAGACACATATAAGACACCAATACCTACAAAAAAGTCTCTTGGTGCAAAATTTCTAACCGAACAGGAAGTAAGTTATTTAGAATTTTCTCTGCAAATTTTGTGTTGTTTTTGCTATTTTCAGGCATTGTATTTTAACTGAACTTGAGTTTTCCTTGAGGGGTGTGTTTAAATGTGTGTGTGTGTGTACCTGGTATTCCCTACATTGTGGGGACCAAATGTCACTACAAATATAGTAATACCAGTATATTTTAACCTTGTGAGGACATTTTTAGCACCCATGAGGAAAACAGCTTATAAATTATACAGAAATAAGTTTTATAAAGTTTTGAATTCTGTATTGAAGTATGACCAACCATCAAGTAAATTTTATTTGTAAAGTTTAAAAGCAGCTTTACAGAAAGTCATGTTATGTCTATAATGCCTTAGTGCTTTAACAAGTTTTATGGATGGACCATATGAAATATGATGTATAAAGACTATATAAGTGCAATTGCAATCAAAATTATTCACCCCCATCCCCATTTGTAATGTAACATAAGGTTTTTTTTTTGTAATACAACCGTGATCATTATTGAACCTCTATTCAACATAGCTGTTTTTAAGTCACTTTTTTTTTATGGAAGCCCTGAACCACAACGTGAAAAAAGGAGAAAAATATATATCTAGTCTCTTAGAGCCTTCCTGAGCCTAAGTCCTGAGATTTTTTTTCTCTTTCACCTTTTTTCCCTCTAAAAACGTTTTTCCCCTCTCTATCAAAAACTTTTTTTATTATTTAAAACCTTTTTTTTTCTTCAAAAACTTTTTTCTTACTTTTTTCGCTCTTCTCGTTTTTTTTCTCCCATTTCAAATTTTTTTCTCTCTCTCCGATTTAACACGAGTGAAAAAAAAGATGGCTAACTAACGTTAGCATGTAGCATGTATGGTGACCTGGAAGGAACATGTTTGGTTCACTTACAGTAAACGGGAAGGGACATTATCGATTCACTTAGGCTAGTTTTGTCACAGACACAAGATCATTTTGTCAAGGGAACTTGACAAAATGAACTTTTTCAGTTAATCAGCTTAACTAGCACAATACATATATATATACAGCCAACTTACCTCTGTCTCACAACAGTTTTCCGGCATTCTCCTATCATTCGGCCGTGCCAAAAATTCCGCCGATCAAAAAAGTGGACAGTATTTAAGCCGGAGGCAAACACTGATTAATTCCACGGTCACCAAACTTATCTGGATTGAGTTACCATTTTCAGAGTTTACCTTTCCAGACACCATCTATGAACTTTGGATTACACTTTCTGTGGATTGTATATACACTGGTGGACACTCACATTGGACTTATCAACACACTGGGATTCTTGGACAGTTTTAGGGTATGGACAAACAAACTGTATTCTTTTAACAGACTGAGTTTACCTGGTTTTATAGTGTTGTTTTAAAGTATTTTATGTGATCATTGTAAATACACCAATCCTATTTAAACCAACCTCCTTTCATATTTCATTCTTTTAACCACTAGTCAGCCCTCAGTTAAATCTGACCCCATTTTACTCTTGTAACTCGGCTGATAAGGCCAAGCATTACAATCTGTTCAGCCTTCCCCCATAGGCGACACAAACTAAACGAGGATTCATGATCAGCCTTTTTGATGCTCCTGCCTTCTCAGTTTTCTTTTTTGCGCATTGGCCCATCAGAGTGGCTGCTGGGAAAATTCTCGGGTAAGAAATGCCTTATAATCGATCTGTCAGCTCTGCATAACTCCCCGTTTTCAAGCATAAACACTTCAATTCCTCTTAATGAATTTTCTCTCAAATAGCAGGACATTGATCATGCGATCGATATTATGTCAGGGAAATACAGGGAAAGACAAGAGATTCAGTTGCAAGCGTTCAAAGGTTTATTTTCAGAAAACCAAACCGGTAACCAGCCTAGAAGAATGCCAGGAATGAAGATGCAGAATTCCTCAGCAGCGCAGGGACTACAATGGGCAGATGACCGAACCGGACGACAGTCTAAGGAACAGCGGCCTCCACAGACAAAGCAAGAGATCCTCACAGTAGCAGGTGGATCCACAATAGTCCGACGGTCACTCCACAGGAAGCCTCCAACAACACACAGATACGAGAGCAGCAAACAGGAGACGGGAGAACACTGAACAGAGAACCAGAGTGAGCAAACAACGATCCGACAGGGAATGAGCAACAAACAACTCAATATAAAGGGTGCAGCTGATCAACACCAGCTGACCCTGATCGCTAATCAGCGATCATGAGTTGCCCAGTAACGCAGGTGACAGCCACACACGCACACAGACACACACACAAAACAAAGGAGGAATCCACAGACCTGCGAACCGTGACATATTATACAAATCAGGGGTCATGGCAATTGGCTGGCCAAAGTCAACATCACCTCAGCTTTCAAAGGGATACCTATCCATCTGGATTCATGACACTCATTCGGGGGACGCTGGGACAGGAAATTCTACTTTTGCTGCACGCTTAAGTTTCAGATGCAAAGCAGCCCCAATAATTTTTGACACATTATCTGAAGCAGTTAGTTTGATTTGTTGAACAATTTCGCAATTTCCCCACCTCATTTACCTGCTTGGTGACTTTCTAATCATCCTGCCTCCCAACACCATCCCAGCTGCACATATTCTTACAGTTCAAAAAAGTTTTCTGAGCTCAGAATTCCCCATTTACTCACCCTCGAGTTGTTCCAGGTTTGGAATTTTAATTTTTGGGTGAACTATCTCTTTAGCTAAGGTTATAAATATGACTAGTAGCTTTTCCCCAATATGGTATTGGTAGTTACTAAAAGTAGTTTACTAAAGTATCTCAATATTTCTTCTACTGATTACTTTGTCATAGCTCTAAACAATTTCTCTTTTCCTTCTGTCCCTAAATCAGACCAGACCCCTGTACTGCAGGATAAAGCTGAATGTGCCAGCACTGGACAGGTTTTTAATGGTTTTCGGCTGAGCAGGGAGGCCCTGACAGTGCTGCTGGATCTTCTGAGAAGTGAACGGCAACAGTGATGGGGTGCCACAATCCAGACCCTGGTGTTTCTCTTCGGTCTGGCCAGTGGTACATCATACAGAGTGGTCTCCAGAGTGTTTGACATGCCTCGTTCCACTGTCATCGCATTGTCTTCTGAGTTTCTGAGGAGGTGCTGGCCATTCGCCACCAAGAGATTCACCTCCTGAAGATCCCAGAACACATGGATGCAGGGCTGGGCTCAAAATTTATGTTTTTTCTGATGTCAAACCTAAGCTATCTTGTAAATAGTATGTTGTAAATAGTTGTAAAAAAAGTACTTTCAGTAATGTATAGAACAATTTGTTTAAATGTGTAAAAAAAATTATTTACCGGACAAAACAATTAAACGTATGTTTATCAAGGCGGAGAAGTGCACGTTTCATGCAGTCAGTTCCGTTTTTGGGGTATATCATCTCATCCGAGGGAATGCGCATGGATCCCAACAAGGTTAAGGCTGTGGTGGATTGGCCAACCCCAGGGTCCCGTAAGGCCCTACAGAGGTTCCTGGGGTTCACCAATTTCTACCGGCGTTTCATTCGCAATTTCAGCCAACTAGCCGCTCCTCTGACTGCCTTGACCTCCACTAAGACTACGTTCAGGTGGTCTAATGCAGCCAAAGCTGCATTTACCAACCTCAAGAGTCGCTTTGTTTCGGCTCCTATTCTTGTAACCCCTGACTCCATACGTCAGTTCGTGGTGGAGGTCGATGCGTCAGAGGTGGGGGTAGATGCGGTGCTATCCCAGCGCTCTTCCTCGGACAACAAGATGCATCCTTGCGCGTTTTTCTCCCATAGCTTATCACCCGTCGAACGTAACTATGACATTGGTAACCCAGAGTTGTTGGCGGTCAAGTTAGCGCTGGAAGAGTGGCGTCATTGGTTAGAGGGTTCGGGGGTACCCTTTATTCTCTGGACCGATCATAAGAACCTCGAGTATATCAGGTCCGCCAAATGACTTAACTCCAGGCAGGCTCGGTGGGCACTCTTTTTCGGTCGCTTTGACTTTACACTTTCACTTTCAGAAACATCAAACCCGATGCGTTGTCTCGCGTTTTTGAACTTTCCAAGCGCCCGTCCACTCCCGTGAGTATTTTACCTGAGAGACTCATCGTCTCCACTCTCATATGGGAGGTCGAGTCGAAGGTCCGCACGGCCTTAGAAGGAGTAACGCCTCCGCCTGGTTGCCCACCGAGTCGATTATTTGTGCCGGAGAGGTTACGGTCCGACGTCATTCGGTGGAGTCATTGTTCCAGCCTGGCTTCTCATCCAGGGGTGAATCGGACTAGTTTCCTCGTAAAACAGCGATTCTGGTGGCCTTCTATGGCTCGTGACGTCCGAGATTTTGTTTTGGCCTGCACAGATTGCGCTCGTGGTAAGACTTCCAATCGACCCCCGGACGGGTTACTTCAACCGCTGTCAGTCCCTTCGAGACCCTGGTCCCACATCTCGCTCTATTTCGTCACTGCCCTTCTGCCCTCCCAGGGCAATACGGTTGTATTGACCGTAGTGGACCGTTTCTCGAAGGGGACCCATTTCATTCCCTTGCCCAAATTACCCTCAGCCAAGGAGACTGTTACTGTTGTTGATCACGTCTTTCGCATTCATGGCCGATGGACATGGTTTCCAACAGGGGACCCCAGTTTGTTTCCAAATTTTGGATGGAGTTTTGCAGATTACTGGGGGCGAGTGTCAGTCTGTCCTCTGGTTTTCATCCGCAGAGCAATGGCCAAACGGAGCGGGCCAACCAGGATATTGAGAGAATGTTGCAATGTTTGGTTACTCAGAATCATTCCTCCTGGAGCCAACAACTCTCATGAGTGGAGTATGCACACAACTCGTTACCAGTGTCATCCACGGGCCTATCTCCGTTTGAATGTAGCTTAGGGTACCAGCCACCTATTTTTCCCAGTCTGGAATCCGAAGCTGCGGTCCCCTCCGCTCACGCTTTCGTCCAGAGATGCCGTCGCACTTGGAAAAGAGCCCGAGAGACTCTTCTCCAAATGAGGACGCGCACCCAGGCTCAGGCCGATCGCCACCGGTCGAAGCCTCCCATTTACGTCGTTGGTCAAAAGGTGTGGCTTTCCTCCAAGAATATTCCTCTCCGATCCGTTTGTAATAAGCTAGCTCCCAAATTTATTGGCCTGTTTTCTGTCACCAAAATTCTTAGTCCGGAGGCAGTCTGCCTCAAACTTCCTCCAGCGTACATACAGGAGAATTCATCCCGTGTTCCATGTCTCCAAATTGAAGCCCGTTTTTTGTTCACCCATTAATCCACCTGCCCCGGTTCCCCCACTGCCGCGTCTTGTAGATGGGGAACCCACCTATTCGATTAACCGCATTCTGGAGTCAAGACGGAGGGGACGCGGATTTCAGTACTTGGTGGACTGGGAAGGTTACGGTCCGGAGGAGAGAAGTTGGGTTCCTGCTAGCGACATTCTGGACCACTCCCTTATTGATGATTACAATCAATGGGTAAGTTCGCCTGGGAGCGCCAGGCGGCGCTCCTAGGGGTAGGGGTCCTGTCACGGTTCATGGGCTCACTGACTAATTTTAGCCCTCTCAGTGTCATTGTGGGTGTGGGTGTGGTTTGTGTTGCCGGTGATCAGCGCCATCAGCTGATTAGCACCAGCTGTGGCTTATCAGCTGGCCTATTTAATGTCTGTGTTTTCTGTCCTGTGTTGTCAGATCGTTTGATGTTGTTACCGTATTCTGTTCCTGTCTCTGTTTCTGACCAGTTCCTGGAGTTTCCTTCTCTCCTCTGCCGTGGATTTTGCTGCATGGATCCTCGAGCGTCGGCTGCCCGTTTGTGTCCCTGCGCTACCCAGAGTTACCTTCACCTTTCCCCTGTCTGACTCTCGTCATCTTCCTTTATTGGGAATTCCCAATAAATGTTGTTTTTGCACTTTCGCTACTGAATCCTCATTTTTTCTCCCTGACACTTGCGCTACAGTCTAGACGCCTCTCCACCTACATATCAAGGGAGCTAAGCGACACCTGCTGGTCAGAGCTGTGTAATGTGAGAGCACAGCACATTCTTCAAAACAGTTGCTTTCGTTTAAATCAGTGTAATCTACGAAGTTCAGTTTATAATATCATTAATTAACATTAGTGATAAATTATCAGTATGTCTTCCATACTTTTCAATGCGCACGAGAAGGTGTGTAATAGAAACAGAGTGGTAACGAACAATGTCTGCCTGTGCTCACTGGTAGAAACATCTGATGGATTACTGAAGAAATATTTTGTATTCTTAGTTGCATGAGCGTCCCTTGCGAAAATTAATCAAGGCTTTACTACAAATAAAACCGTTTAATTTTAATGTCATCATAACATGTATAGGTTGAATCCTTTAACCCCTAACGTGAAAAACACTTAAGGTGACTTAACGCATTAAAACAATGCACTGGAGGACCTCAGTACACACCTAATTAATAAAACCTAGGCTTACAATTTACAGATGAGCAGAATATATCAGAATATGAATTAACGTGCTAAGATACATGTTAAGAAAACCAATACATAAGATTCGTAGGCCTACAGAAAACGGTTATAACGTGGCTGAACGGATGAAGACAGTGATGTTTAGGACAATTTTGGTATACAATGTATTACAGATATAGATGTACAGGGGAGCAAATATGGCCAGCAAAATATAACGCAACGTGCAAACTCTCATTGACGTGCAGTTCAGCTAGTTCATCTGCTTGCCTGTACGTAGTAGGCTATATTTTATTAATAAACTGTATACCGAATTTTGCCTTTTTATATCACTGTTTTTGTCCATTAAGCCACGTCAAGCGTTTTCTAGCTATATAACGGTTGTATATATGAAAGGACTACACTGATGCACTGTAGCCGCATGTTTATGTAGCATGTTTATTAGTTATGTATAAATATATATTGTTGTTTTGTAAGTTGTCTATTGTACTGTTTGTTTATTAATTGGTGTGAAAGTGTATTGATGTGAATTGATGCAAGACAGTACACGCTGTGAAATGCTAGACAATTTTTGGAACAGATTCCAACAATAAAGTGTAATTTAATTTAATTGAACGTGGGCTATGTGTGCTGTCTTAATCATCCTCTTTACTCATATACTGATCATTTATTATTAATTTATGCTATTATAGATTACTATTAATGCAGACTGTTTTGACGAATGTGCTGTGTTCTCGCATTACACAGCTTTGACTAGTGGGTGTCGCTTAGCTCCTTCGCTCCGCAGCTTTGCGCATGCATAGAAGTAATAGAAACTTTCTCATTATTTAGATAAACAAAGTCATTATTACGAGAAACTTTCTCATTATTTCGAAAAAGTTTCTCATTATTACGAGATGTCAAGTCATTATTGCGAGAAAGTTTCATTATTTCGAGAAAGTTTCTCAATATAATGAGATACCAATTCATAATTATGAGAAAGTTTCTCATTATTATGACTTACAGAATAAATTTGTTTTTCTCAAATGTGGTGGAAACGGGCTTCCATACAAAAGAGCTCTCACAAAATCTAAAGAGAAGAATAAAAAGGAGAATAAAATGATTGATCAGAGCAACTGAGAAAATTTACTGCATTGCAATGTAAGACTTGCAAGATGATCTGATGAAAGGAGGAAAAAAATTTAATGCAGAGTATAAAAACACTAAACAAGCATGGCCTTCACATTGAGATTAAGAACAATGCAAAAGGCTGTCTTGAATATGCTAAATTTTAATTGGGTAGACCTGTGAAGTTCTAGAAAAATGTTTTATGGAGTGATGTGACCAAACCAGAGCTTATTGGACCCATGGATTAGCTAGTGCAAAGAAAAAAAAATGCAATGCTATCCCTAATTTTGAAATTTAAATTTTGACTGTATGAAGGACATCATGGATTTGTTGAAGTATCAGGCCATTTTGGCAAAGACTGTCATGCCTTCAGCGCAGAATGAAGCTTGATGAATATTAGACTTTCCAGCAGGACCATCATGCGAAGCTTGGTTAAGGGATCAGTCATAGAATGTTCTTCAGTGGCCTGTTCAGTCTTCAAATTTAAATATTTTTTGAAAATATTTGGTGGAATTTGAAGAAATTAGTGACAATTAACACATTTTTAAAACCTTTTAGGTAGCTATTAGTATTTTAACAGAACAAGCCAGTACCAGCTTTCATTCAGGACTTCACCTAATGACCACCCATTATGACATATATGTCAGAAAGAAGTTTCAGAAAGACATTCGTGGAGACAGGGAAGGCAGAAAGCACACTCGGTTTGTTTTCTTTATTTTACAAAACCACAAAGTTTTGTTGCTATTGTGAGTGTACACAAATAAAAGTAGACACTTAACAGTTTCAAATTATGTATAACACATATCTGTATGACAAAAATAGACAGAATTTTTTTGTGTCTTTTGCACTGATAGGAAAAAAAAGCAAGCTGGTCACGGCCGTTGACCCCAGGGGGTTAAAATATGCTGATGATGGTTGAACAATGCACTAACCTCAGATTAGAGTAATGTAATTTTCCAGTTTAGCTGGAAAGACATTATAAAGTGGCTAATAATGGTTTAGGAAGTGAGGCAATTAATGTATTGTCTGTATCTCTAGTACAGCTCTTTAACCTATGATCTGAGCCTAACTCTGCATCTACAACAATCACACCAGCCTCAGTATTTCAGCTACATTTGTCAGCAGCAGTTGTCTGTTCATTTGTTGAGCCACCCATGAGAGTAAGATAAAAAAAATAGCATCAAAGACATTTACATATCACATTTAGCCATGTGGATCTTTTTTTGTTTGTTTATGTTTATGTTTTGGCTTCCTGTCATGTTAACTGTGCTGACCTGTGTATACACAGCACAATAGTCTACTCTGGATTTTATAATGGATATAAAAGTATCAGTAGTAAGCAATGACTTATTTAATTGAGCATACTATCTAATGTATTCATTTATCAGAGTTGATCAATAAGAAACACCATGGTAGGCATTGATTAGTTTGCTTAACTAGCCAGTCCCAAACTTATTCTCTCAGATGGTTTGGGTATGCAGAGCTTTCACTGCATGCACTTGATAAGTTTTGCTCAGGATCCTTTAGTTTAATTTCTGTATATTGTATAATATGTGGTTAGGTTAGCTCAGGATCCTTTAGTTTAATTTCTGTATATTGTATAATATGTGGTTAGGTTAGCTATGAACTACAAAACAAAATTAATATTTAGAGCAATGCTGATGTGTTCTTGATGGCTCCCACACCTCATTCCACAAAATAATAATTACTTTTAATAAAATAATAAACTACTAATTCATTAGGATAATTTCCATCCATCTTCTTTTCTGTGTAATATGTTTAGGTATATCATGGCATTGTATTTACATGAGCCACTGGAAGAGAATCTGCCTCATTAGAACATTGATTCATTAATGCAAGGAACACAGCCGTGACAAAACCAGGCAAAAGTGCTGCGTGGCTCTGGTTCATATTAAAGTGCAGGGGGCCTCTCTCCTCTGATGAAGAAACTCATTTATACACTGTCACACACAAGAGGTCATCCCTCTCAGTATTCTTCTATTGACCCAGGTTGTTCGTTTATTATGGGCAGCTTTTTTATTGAAGGATGATTACCCTGAGTGATGTCAGGCTGGAGGAGAAAAGATCGACCAGAATAATGGCATTCCAGAGTGGGGGAGTCAATGCACTCTCTTTCTTTCTGTGCTGCTCACAAATTGAGTCACATCCTCCCCTCATCCATTATTTACAGCTGATCAGCCTTTCCTGGCATCTATGGATTTGATAATCATCCCCATGTCCATATTAAATATGTGACATAAATTTCACCGCAGGGGCCTGTCAATAGAAAGGCCACAGGAGAAGAGAGGCCACAGGAAAAAGGGTAAAGCAGAGAACACATTTTATATGTATGCAAATGACAGTATGATTTGGAGAGGTAAATAAATATGTTTTAAAAGCAAAAAAAAAAAAAAAACAGGGTGCCACATGAGTCATGCTGGCCAAGATTACAATTATACCAGATATGGTTACTCAAATATCTTTTTATACAGTTACTGGCATTGGAGAAAGGGATTAGACAAGAGAAGTTATAGAAGCATGCATTTGAATATTACATGCATATATACCAGCTTAATATGAAGGGTGGGGTTGGTGATATGACTAAGGTCTTATTTTATTTTTAAACACTTAGGAACACTTAAGTATTATAATGACATATATCAAAATATAGATATTGCAGCTATATTATAAAATTTCACTAACAATTGTACTTTTCAAGACATAGAGTGGCCATTGACAGGGCAGCCTGGAAAAACAATTTCTCCAAAAGCTAATCGATCTGTTAAGGAGATGAGGTTGGAACTGCGGGTCACACAGGTGCCCTGCCTTTAATAAAGGCACACAAATCCTGTTTACTGGCAAATCTGTTATTCTCAAAAAGAAAGAAAAAAAAAAAGGTTTGTTGAACCATGCCTTCATCCCAAAAGCTTTCACAAGCCAGCCCATAAATATGCAACAACAGTACACAAGTATTGCGGAAGACCTGAGTGGTCATGAATTCATCATCAGATACCCTTTCTACAAATATATATATATATATATATATATACAAATAT
>NW_015505703.1:877614-894856 GCF_001515645.1 Sinocyclocheilus grahami
ATATAAATATATATATATATATATATATATATATATATATATATATATATATATATATATATATATATATATATATATACTATTTTCCCTGTGATTGGGCATCCATCAGAGATCACTCCTGACAGAAGTAAGAAAGTGATAGCATTACCTTTATTAATTATAATGGAAAACAAATATAAAATGTGCTTTTCAGTGTGCAACAAAGTATATGGTGACCATGTTCATTACAGCTCAAAGCCACTCTCTCTCTAAGCACAGGTTGGCTTTTTAACTTCTTCTCTCCCTCCTCACTGCTATTGATAACAGTTATTAGAAATTATCAAATTCTCACGCTCCATTTGACCATTTAAAGGAACAATGAGTTGACAGTGTATCAATATTTTACAGGAGATTCACTTTTTTAGAGTTTAGAGGGTATTATTGGTGATGCAACAAAACAATGCCCCAAAGTAAAGAAGTAAATTAACTAAAGAATGGTTGAAAAAGAAGAAAATATGTCTCAATTAAGAAAACTGACAACATATGTATTATTTTTGACTACTGAATTTAAAAGAAAAATGAAAGTTCACTTTTATCTATAAGCATTTGTGCATTTTATCTTTACTCTGTATTTCTTTGTCTAATATATAATTAAATATATAATAATAATAATAATAATAACACTGAATCATACTGTAGAAATTTCTACAAAGGATGTTCCAGTTTCACAATACTAATATATCTGGCCATGAAAAAAAAAATGTGTGCTTGTGTTTTGGAGCTTTCCTTGTGAATCGGAGTGTTTGGGCCGGGACAAGCTATGGCTGTCAGATGGTTGTAAAGTAATATCAAGCCTTCCTTAGAGTACCCTCAGTACTGGCAGAACCAATCAGGCTCAGCCGCCCAGGCTGATTGGACTGACATACTCTATCAAAGACAGAGCTGAGCGATTTTCGCATGGCCTGCAATGTCCCAAATGTCTCCCACACTCACGGGACTGCAGCACTCAAACAGTGAAATCTGCTGTTCCATTTCCTGTTTTAGTTTCTTTAGTGGAAGCAGCAACAGCAATACATTACATTTTGGTACAAACTTGTATTATATATATTCTAAAACACTGCTTGGTTTGTTATATGCAAGTATCTTCCAACCAGGAAACCACATAGTTGGCGGCTGATAGTTGGTGGTATACCATTCTTTTTGAGTATATTTATTAAATTAGATTAGATTTTGTTCAGATCAGCTGATAATAAAATATATATGCAGTAGTGTGAGCAATGCAGTTGTCTTTCATTTTATTACATTCACTGAGCAACATTAACCGAAAGGACTGAAACGAATCAAATAAAGTTCCAAGGACTGGTTCTCTGTAGCATATGGCTCTCTATTGGTTCTATATGGATTGACATATAAGCACAAATTGGCATTTTTTTATTATTTATTTATTTATTACATACAAGAAAGGAATAAGTAGTACTTAAAATTTCATTTAAGTACCATCTGTTTTACTGCTGTTGAATGAACTGTAATATATATATATATATATATATATATATATATATATATATATATATATATTGTCTTTTGCTTGTCTGTTGTGTTTGCTACTGACTGACAAACGTGGAAGTGTCCAGCTGCTTCTGTCACTCATTTTTGTAATATACTTACATGTCTGCATAACTGAATATATTAACACTGACACACAATCCCAATTTTTTTGCTAGTGCTTTTTAAATGGCGAGTAAGTAACAATTGGATCTATGCATTCTCTCAAGGGTCTCATCTTCTTCTCTTCCTCCAGCTTCATGCTGCAAAAGCTAATCTTTTCAGTTGCCATATGGGAATTTGAGCCCTGTCCTTTATGGACACTTTCCCAATTATTGTCATTGCTATGCTGGTATTTTTTTTAAAGTCTTCAATGAAGAATAATCAAATGTTGATAGCACAGTTCAAATGGACCATTAAATATAGAAGAGTGTTGGGAAAGTTTTTCATGATGTGTCTGCATGGAAGAGCCCGGCAGTCTGCCGCATACAGCCCAGCCATGTGCTGAAGCTAATTTGATTACAATATAGTCATCTAAGCTATTCAATTAAATATTCTAATTAACCTGAACTATTCAGCAAATGATGCTAATTACAAATA
Source organism: Sinocyclocheilus grahami (assembly GCF_001515645.1). Classification (NCBI taxonomy): domain Eukaryota; kingdom Metazoa; phylum Chordata; class Actinopteri; order Cypriniformes; family Cyprinidae; genus Sinocyclocheilus; species Sinocyclocheilus grahami. Next base: position 879,739 of record NW_015505703.1, read on the forward strand.
TTCTCTAGAGAGCAAGTGTGATGAAAGCCAGAGCCCAAGAGTGATTCTTCAACTCAATGTTTCGTATGATGATGTCCTATATCATAGGTTTAGCTAATATCAGATTGCCACCTAATTTGCCTAAACCTTATTTGTTTAATACCATTTGCATTTTGTTTGAAATGATAATAAACACAGATCTTGCTCTTTAGTGCACACTTGGGGTAGATTAGTGCTTCTGTTTACTAAGGTAATACTTCCTCCATGCCAATCTCTATCCATACTTGCTTATCTTTCTTTCAAATTGTATTACTACAGACTGCATTTACCTAAAATAAAAAAGAATGATTGTGTGTGTGTATACGCAATATGCATATCGCAAGGGTGTGCGATATCTGAATAATTTTAATAATAGGCTACTTAAATAAAAACGTTGCGAAAGGTCAAAGTTTTAGTTCAACGCATATAGCAGAGAATTGCTTTATGTTCAAAAGACTTAAGTGCAATAAGTTGCAGAAAACAACTCTTTGCCGTCTTGTTGTCTGACTCACACACACACACACACAGAGAGAGACGTGTTTCAGACGGGGCACGAACAACGAGTTGATTCGTCTTTCGCATCTCCTCATGTTTGAACAGACACATACACACAGAATTAGGTCAATAGTAAGTTACCCGTCTCGACGATCATTCTCGTAAACGCAGTCGGTTATGTTTTAAATGAATGTAAACAGCTGAGAAAGATATCGGATGTGTATCATTATACTGGATCCGTGCAGATGGTTTTAAAGGGACAGCAGCCTATAAATACGTGGTGCTGAATGTCACTAATGTTAACAAAACAACAAAACAGCTATAACAAAGATTAATCTAAATTTAGTTAATACAGTGAACACTATGCAGTGTTATTTTACACTTATTAAATTTCTGTACCTGAATACTACTGTTTATTTTATCTATGCTTGTAAATTGAGTATTTCTTTTTTTCCTTTTTCTTTCTTTTTTTTACTGACAGTTCACTTACCTTTAATCATGTTTGAACTTTCTCAGACTATAGTTTTTGCGGCAGTTCCTTTTGACCTCATGATTCTCATTTGCTCTGACATGCACTGTGTGCTGTAAGGTCTTATATAGACAGGTGTGTGGCTTTCCTAATCAAGTCCAATCAGTATAATCAAACACAGCTGGACTCAAATGAAGGTGTAGAACCATCTCAAGGATGATCAGAAGAAATGGACAGCACCTGAGTTAAATATATGAGTGTCACAGCAAAGGGTCTGAATACTTAGGGCCATGTGATATTTCAGTTTTTCTTTTTTAATAAATCTGCAAAAATGTCAACAATTCTGTGTTTTCTGTCAATATGGGGTGCTGTGTGTACATTAATGAGGAAAAAAAATTTACTTAAATGATTTTAGCAAATGGCTGCAATATAACAAAGAGTGAAAAATTTAAGGGGGTCTGAATACTTTCCGTACCCACTGTATATATATTTATATATATATATATATATATATGAAACGCTAGATGGCGCAGTCCGATAGGTCTAACTCAATCTGATCTAATGACATCATTGTCACGTGGCTCAGCTGATTGGTTCTCTCCTGTATTGGTAATAATCGCCCATATACATCGGGGTTTATCCCAGTGTTCACGTTCGTTATTTCTAAGTTCGATGTTTTCATCGTGATGTGGTTGATTTCAGCTGCACGCAGCGTCAGAAGCATGTGCTTATTGCAGTCATATCAATGACAGTGTTGCAGGAGACGCTGAAAATCACTATCTATGGCTGTAACAGTTAATTCAGAGTGAAATGCATTATGGGTAGTGTAGTTCGGAGAAATGAGCTCGTGCAACATGTGCTCTCACTGTGTTGTGTAATTCAGAAAACGTATAAAGAACATTTATATTCTGTTTGTTTCAGTGCATTCAGGTGTTTTTGTGCATTGTAACTTTGACAACTTTTATCTGCACGAGAGAGTAAAATGGCATGCATTCGGCTAACTGTGTCCGTCTCATTATTGCACGAACATGAATTAACAAGCTGTTACGCTGCCGCTGGGACTGATGAAGTGTAGAAAGTAACAGCAGTTATCAAATGACTAAATTTTATATTTGCTCAGGTGGGTGCTGGGGTCTTATCTATCGGATTGCAACATTTATCCATTTTGCTAATTAAACATTACACATAGTGCGCATCCAATTAGAGTTAAGACAGTCGGCATGGTAGCCCAGGCTCACAAAGTCATACTCCACTATTGTTAAGCCGGTTGGCGTGGTTGCCAAGGCTCACATAGCCATAGGCCGCTATTGTTAAGCCGGTCAGCGTGGTAGCCAAGGCTCACATAATCATAGGCCACTAGTGTTAAGCCGGTCGGCATGGTAGCCAAGGCTCACATAGTCATAGGCCACTAGTGTTAAGCCGGTCGGCATGGTAGCCAAGGCTCACATAGTCATAGATCACTAGCATTAAGCCGGTCGGCATGGTAGCCCAGGCACACATAGATAGTAATGCATGCGGTTCTCATGGCTCTTCGGAGCAGCAGCAGTACATATGTCTTGGCGATAGATCTGCGTTTTGTTCTTGTTTTGGCTTTTATTGTCCATTCTATGTCTCCTGCTTTGTGGGGGGTTATTTCATCTATGTTATATTTGCAGCAGCAATATTTCTTACATGCTCACAGCAGCATGTTGTGGATGTATTGGCAGTAGCAAGTCTCGGTACTTGCTCTGCCGCAGCAGCAGCAGAAGCAGCAGCGTAGCAGATCTATTCCGCCAAGAACAAATACATTAACATTTTTATGTACATTACCATGCCAATCCCTCCGAGAGTTGTCATGACAGAAATACAGAGTTCTGGCATGAAATTCTAGATGGCGCAGTCTGATAGGTCTAACTCAATTTGACCTAATGACATCATTATCACATGGCTGAGCTGATCTCTCCCGTATCGGTAGCCAATGAGCTCAACATTCGGTAGCTCAACATTCAAATATATGACTATTGCTTGCCGTGCTGCTGAGTGGTTTGCGATTGGAGCTCCGTGTAGTTTCGCTTCTCTGTTGAATCTCTATCTTACTATCACTCTCTGTTGTTTAAAATGATAAAATAATAAAATATAACTTAAAGGGGTCATATGATGCTATTTTAAAGATCATTATTTTGTGTATTTGGTGTAACAGAATATGTTGACATGCTTTAATGTTCAAAAAACACATTATTTTTCAAATACTGTACATTATTGTAGGTCCTCTATGCCCCGCCTCTCTCAAACGCTTCGTTTTCTACAAAGTCCCTCCTTCCGACAAGCGCGGTCTGCTCTGATTGGCCAGCTGACCCAGTGCATTGTGATTGGCCGAACACCGCAAGCACTCGTCGGTTTAGCTTGTCGGAGCTAAAGTCTTCTATCGCAGCAGCTCTAGATGCGTCAATGTGAAGCAAAAGTCAAAGAGAGAAGACGCGGTACAGCTGAATCACTTACGCTGTTTTCATCTGATGGTTTGTGTGGATTTATTTACTCATCTAACCTACACACTATATTGAATAAAGGTTTTGCAGTAATTTCCCTCATTTTAAAGTCGAAAGCTGTGGGAATGAGTAATGCGATGTATGCGCAATCCCGCAACGAAATTCAGGATCTGATTAAACATAATTCTATTATACAGAGAATTGTGAAATAGATTATAGAAATAGAACTTCCTAGGCCTGGAAATTGATGTTCAATGACTTTTCCAGGTTTTTCATGACCGTACGAACACAGCGTCTCCCTGACATGCTGCTTCAACACTAACTGCGGTTACTTAAACCATACCTTCTTTATTTGCGTGCACATTTGGGCGGCATTATGCTAATATTTCCACATAGTGATGTAGATATGTGGGGGCGTGTTAGAACGAGCCGTTTTAGGGGGGCGTGGCAGAGTCTTAACTTTGATAAAGAATATCTCTTTGGTTTTGAGACTTTAGTCTTTGCAACTTCAGGGATCTTATCTATGCACAATCAGCTTGTAACACTCCAAAGAGAAAGGAAAACTTGAAATCGCATCATATGACCCCTTTAATTCCCACCATATTTCTGATATTATCTATCAAACTAATCTGATTAATTTGATCGTTCGCTTTTATTCTAAAACCGCAAGTGCAGCATGTTAGCATTAGTTAGCCGGTTAGCTTGCCATTCATGTTTCCATTCGCGTTTCTATTCTGGTTTCTTTTTTTTTCTCCCTCAGTTTCTTTTCTCTCTCGCTCCATTCATCAAACAACAGTGGTAAGTCAGAATCATTCATCAATCAAGGTGAGTAATTGCTTCTTCTCCTGCTATTGTTGTTTGCACTGCTTGCAACATGTACAGTTTAGCTCTCTTTGTCGGCGACGAGGGATTAACGTGATAAATGCAGGGAAATAGTTAGGCTGACAGAGAAGATTTCAGAATTAGAGACACGCATCCAAACTTTAATTGAGGATAGTAAGAATGTGAGGGCTCTAGATACTGCTTTGGATGCGACTAGCTTAGGGAGTCCTGTACATTGTTCGGTTCCAGTTACAGAGCCTCCGCAGCAGGGCAACTGGGTGACTGTCGCGGGTCAAAACACCACTCTTCCGTTCCGATCAAAACATCAAACAGGTTCTCCCCACTCAGTGACGCCCCCACTGAAAAACCTGATCAAAGTGCTCTATTTATTTGCAATTCTATTGTACGGAACGTAAAAATAGAGCCACCAGCCACTATAGTCCAATGTTTACCGGGAGCCAGAGCGCCTGACATCTTGGCAAATTTAAAAGTGCTGGCTAATGCTAAATGTAAGATTGTTATTCACGCCGGCGATCACTAAAAATAACATTAAAGAGGTGTGTGAACTTGCAAGTACGATGTCAGACACCGTAATATGCTCTGGTCCCCTCCCTGCTTACCAGCGAAGTAGAAAGTCGTTACTATGTAGCAACTTTGAAAGTCAGTGGCTGATTTTTTTCTTCTCTAAAACATAACTCTCTTTTTTTTTCAGACAGTTTATCAGTAATCACTCTTGGGGCTACATGAAGAGATTTCCCAGCATTTTTTGAACACTGCCCAGTTGCAAACGTGATATTTATTTACAACGATTCAATAATAAGAAGTTAATATTGTGGTATATATTAGACACAATATTGTCTGATTTTGCTAAATTGTGTACATGAAAATATTACCTATAAAGCCACAGAAGAACTGTTGTGCATCTCCTAATAAAGCACAAATTTTGATGTCGAATAGGTCTTGCTGTTTTGTTTTTTTGTTAAAGCAGTGTTGCTGTTGTAAAGTTGTACAGCTACAGTTGTGTTGCTGGGTTTTAAAGCAGGTTTTTTTCTTCTTCCTTATCACTCTGTATTTACAGGATTTCACTGTCCACTCTGTTCAAATGTGGACAAATGTTTACACATAGATGTGTGAAATCACTACCATCCTGCTTTTATGGGCGTGGGTAGGGGTGTTCATTTTTTCCCCCATAGGTTTTTAACATTCTAAAAGCTTGTTAAGTGGGTAGGGGTGTTCATTTTTTCCCCCATAGGTTTTTAACATTCTAAAAGCTTGTTAATCCAAATATACTACAAGCTAGTAGGTGTAATGTATTCTAAGTTGCATCAGAAGTATTGCAAGTATTATGTACAACAATAAAACAGTGCATTGACATACAAAAGCAAATTTACTTTTGGTACTTAAATACTTTTAAAAGCAAGTACTTCTGTACTTTTACTTTAGTAAAAATCTGTCTTTACATCTTTTACTTGTAATGGAGTAATATTTGACCAGCAGTATCTGTACTTTCACTCAAGTAATAGAGTTGAGTACTTTGTCCGCCTCTGCTACTTACCGTGGTGATGAGATCCATAGCAGACTGTCGTCACTCAATGGCTGGATGTCTTGGTGCCTGGAAGTGGTGCCCGCAGAATATATGAATTCAAAATTCATTTTAAGTGATGTATCTGTACTTTTTAACTATACTCAGGGAGTATAATTATTTATTTATTTCAATTAATGTAATCGATTAGATATCATAATATTTAGGCTATAATAGGCTATTATAAATCTGGTTGGTTTGTATTGGTGACATAATATGTAAATGATATGCGTGCGGCCCGTGAGACTTGCACTTGGACCACAGTGCGGCCCAGTGGAAAAAAAGGTTGAGAACCACTGTTCTAGAACAATGTGCATTTATGTAAAAATTGTAACATAAATTATTATAATTGTTTTTTCTTTATTGCAAAACGCTCAAACTGGCTCTGTTTTGGAGAGAAATAGGCTCTCATTTGAACCCATATCATGGTGTGTGATGCTGAACTATGAGTTTCTAATGGTGTTTGTATTTGTACTAAACATTAATATTTTATGTGCAACAACAGCATATGCTGTCTCAGTGGCCTTGCACATGATTTAAAATGTATTTTTTCAAACTTAATGATTTAAATGGGGATGATTGTACTGAGAATAACTTTCATCTTTTCTTCAACTGAATACTGTTTCCGTGCTGTTTTGATGTATTTGAAAGAGTTGGCAGTCAAAATTAAAACTGCTGGATGATAGATACTCTTCATTCTTTATGACAAATAAGATAATGTGAGTTACAGATTGTACAACGTTCATTCAGAATGTACAACGTTCATGTATCAATTGCGGTGTACAGCGTTTATTATGAGGGGGTAGTATCCACAGCTCAGTACTCACTACTCAATACTCATGAGTACTTTTAAATAGGCTACTCTTTTACTCTTACTCAAGTAGTTTTTTTGGACAAGTACTTTTACTCTACTCACACTACATTTTTTGGAAGGTAATGGTACTTTTACTTGAGTATATTTTTTCAGTACTCTTTCCACTACTGATGCCGACTCGCACATATGATCCACTTTGTGCGATCGCGTCTCTGGACCGGAGCCAATGTCCACCGCAGTCACGCCATCTGCGCTTCAGAGAAACGTGGCCATGCCATCTACGCTGAAAAATTTGTTGCATGTCTACATGGCGTTGTGTGGTAGTGATGGCCATAAAGCTTCGAAACCTTTGCAATTTTTTACATTTTTTTTTTGTGTGTGGGTCTGAGCTCGTATCAAACTGAAACCACAGTCAATTAATCGATAATAATAGGCTAATTAAAAACATTATACAGGCACTTTTTATTTAATGGTATTTTATTTTTTTATTGTTTTTAATGTATTAAACTTTCAATAAAACATTTGCAATGGGTTTGTAAAATGTTTTTGTAAAATTATTTATGCATGTTTTGGCCTGAGACGCTTGATGTTGGAATCTAATTAAAAAAATTAATTAAAAAATAAATATTAATTGTTTTCTGCAAATTCTTGTTCTACATCTCCCCAAGTACCACTGTGGTGATTGTCATGTTACTTTACTGTATCAATTTTTAAAAAATTGCTTACCAAAGTCCTGACCAATGCTATTTACGTAGCTACACGGACACATTTTTAAAAAATCATAAAAAGTTAAAATCAAATTGTTTTCTGTAAACTCCACGATGTTTTTATTCTACATCTCCCCAGCTACCACTGTGGTGATTGTCATCTTACTTTACTGTATCACTTTTTAATAATTGCTTACCAAAGTCCTGACCAATGCAATTTATGTTGCTATATGGACACATTTTAAAAATTCATAAAAAGGTAAAATCTAATTATTTTCTGCAAACTCCACCAGATTCTTGCTCTACATCTCCCCAGGTACCACTGTGGTGATTGTCATCTTACTTTACTTTATCATTTTTAATAACTGCTTACCAAAGTCCTGACCAATGCTATCTACTACCTCACTGTAAAGACATATTTTAAAAATTCATAAAAAGGTCAAATCAAATTATTTTCTGCAAACTCCACCAGATCCTTGTTCTACATCTCCCTAAGTACCACTGTGGTGATTGTCATGTCAATTTACTGTATCATTTTTTAACAATTGCTTACCAAAGTCCTGACCAATGCAATTTACTTTGCTATATGGACACATTTTAAAAATTTATAAAAAAGGTAAAATCTAGTTGTTTTCTGCAAACTCCACGAGATTCTTGTTCTACATCTCCCCAAGTACCACTGTGGTGATTGTCATCTTACTTTACTGTAATTTTTTGTAAATAATTGCTTACCAAAGTCCTGACCAATGCAATTTACGTTGCTATACGGACACATTTTAAAAAATCATAAAAAAAGAAAATCAAATTTTTTTCTGCAAACTCCAACAGATTCTTGTTCTACATCTCCCCAGGTACCACTGTGGTGATTGTCATGTAACTTTACTGTATAATTTGTTAATAATTGCTAACCAAAATCATGACCAATGTTATCTACTACCTTACTGTAAATACATATTTTAAAAATTCATAAAAAGGTAAAATCAAATTGTTTTCTGAAAACTCCACAAGTTCCTTGTTCTATGACTGTGACTGACGAATTGGGATCTCGCCCGAGAGCCCAATCACCTTCGAGTGTTAACTAAACAAGCCAATGACAGTTGGCGTGCGTGGTTCGCCATGCGCACCCCGCCCCGCATGGCGGGTATAAAAGGAGAGCGCGTGCAAACGCACATCAGCTTTTCGCTTCAGAGCCGAGCCTTCTACAGGACGAATCTCCGCGAGTGTTCAGAAAACGGCTGGCGTTGGTGTACAGTCAATTAATCGATAATAATAGGCTAATTAAAAACATTATACAGGCACTTTTTATTTAATGGTATTTTATTTTTTTATTGTTTTTAATGTATTAAACTTTCAATAAAACATTTGCAATGGGTTTGTAAAATGTTTTTGTAAAATTATTTATGCATGTTTTGGCCTGAGACGCTTGATGTTGGAATCTAATTAAAAAAATTAATTAAAAAATAAATATTAATTGTTTTCTGCAAATTCTTGTTCTACATCTCCCCAAGTACCACTGTGGTGATTGTCATGTTACTTTACTGTATCAATTTTTAAAAAATTGCTTACCAAAGTCCTGACCAATGCTATTTACGTAGCTACACGGACACATTTTTAAAAAATCATAAAAAGTTAAAATCAAATTGTTTTCTGTAAACTCCACGATGTTTTTATTCTACATCTCCCCAGCTACCACTGTGGTGATTGTCATCTTACTTTACTGTATCACTTTTTAATAATTGCTTACCAAAGTCCTGACCAATGCAATTTATGTTGCTATATGGACACATTTTAAAAATTCATAAAAAGGTAAAATCTAATTATTTTCTGCAAACTCCACCAGATTCTTGCTCTACATCTCCCCAGGTACCACTGTGGTGATTGTCATCTTACTTTACTTTATCATTTTTAATAACTGCTTACCAAAGTCCTGACCAATGCTATCTACTACCTCACTGTAAAGACATATTTTAAAAATTCATAAAAAGGTCAAATCAAATTATTTTCTGCAAACTCCACCAGATCCTTGTTCTACATCTCCCTAAGTACCACTGTGGTGATTGTCATGTCAATTTACTGTATCATTTTTTAACAATTGCTTACCAAAGTCCTGACCAATGCAATTTACTTTGCTATATGGACACATTTTAAAAATTTATAAAAAAGGTAAAATCTAGTTGTTTTCTGCAAACTCCACGAGATTCTTGTTCTACATCTCCCCAAGTACCACTGTGGTGATTGTCATCTTACTTTACTGTAATTTTTTGTAAATAATTGCTTACCAAAGTCCTGACCAATGCAATTTACGTTGCTATACGGACACATTTTAAAAAATCATAAAAAAAGAAAATCAAATTTTTTTCTGCAAACTCCAACAGATTCTTGTTCTACATCTCCCCAGGTACCACTGTGGTGATTGTCATGTAACTTTACTGTATAATTTGTTAATAATTGCTGACCAAAATCATGACCAATGTTATCTACTACCTTACTGTAAATACATATTTTAAACATTCATAAAAAGGTAAAATCAAATTGTTTTCTGAAAACTCCACAAGTTCCTTGTTCTATGACTGTGACTGACGAATTGGGATCTCGCCCGAGAGCCCAATCACCTTCGAGTGTTAACTAAACAAGCCAATGACAGTTGGCGTGCGTGGTTCGCCATGCGCACCCCGCCCCGCATGGCGGGTATAAAAGGAGAGCGCGTGCAAACGCACATCAGCTTTTCGCTTCAGAGCCGAGCCTTCTACAGGACGAATCTCCGCGAGTGTTCAGAAAACGGCTGGCGTTGGTGTTACAGCGTGTCAGCGGGGGCTGCCATCCAGGCTGCTGAAACCTCGGCGAGCTGCAGCTTCCATTCTGCGGTCTCGCCGCGACCTCCCCTGGGCGCTTCAGCGCTCTCTCTAAAAGAGTGTTTTTCCTTTCTAAAAGAGCAAATTCTAAAAGAGCTCAACGAGCAACGGGCGTCTTTTTAAAGATGGCTTCCCGCTCGTGCGTTTCCGGATGTGGTCGCTTCCTGGCTGCATCTGATGGTCATGATCGCTGCATCTCGTGCCTGGGCTTACAGCACGCTGAAGCAGCGCTCATCGTTGAGTCATGTTCTCAGTGCGGGAACATGCCCATCGCAACGTTGCGGTCTAGATACCTCCTCATTAAACGGGGGGGTATCCCCCTTGCCATGCCCCGCTCTAGCTCCTCCGGTCCTCGGAGGGCTACTTCGGTTCATGGTCAGGGAGACCTGAGGATCACGGTGAGAGCTTCCCCGTCGAGTATGTCTCCGCGGGCCTCTCATTCCTCTGGTATGTCGCACCACCTGGTTTTCCCGGACGAGTGTGCTGGGTCCTCGGACAGGGCGGGGTCCAGCATCTTGTGCGGAGCACAGGCGGATGACAGGATGTTGATCGCTGCATCGGAGGGCAAGCTAGGCTCTGGAGATGCTGTACCACCGCTGTACGGCCGGGGCGCATAGTCTCGGCTCCTCAGCGAAAAACTGATGTGCGTTTGCACGCGCTCTCCTTTTATACCCGCGCTGCGGGGCGGGGTGCGCATGGCGAAACACGCACGCCAACTGTCATTGGCTTGTTTAGTTAACACTCGAAGGTGATTGGGCTCTCGGGCGAAATCCCAATTCGTCAGTCACGACTGACGTAACATCTCCGTTCCCTCCTTCAGGGAACGAGGGTTACACAAGTAACCGAGACGTTACTTTACGGTATCATTTTTAATAATTGCTTTCCAAAGTTCTGACCAATGCTATTTACGTTGTAATACGTACATTATAAAAATTCATAAAAAGATAAAAATCAAATAGTTTTAGTCTGTCTCAGTTTGTTCTGTTTCTTCATGTAGTTCCATGGATGATGATCAGATCAGATCTCTGTCTGGAGCATTGGATGTTGTCAGACAAAAATCTCAATGGATTATTACAATTAATAGCAAAATTAATGTTTGGAAATGTAAACCAGATATTTCCTACTGACACTACAGCAAAAGATAGAAATAACTGACTTAAAGCCATTTTAGCTGGTGAAAATTCGAGTGTTCTAATAATTTTGGCCACCACTGTGTGTACTATATATATATATATAATTTGTGTTTTTTTAAGTTCTCTGAGTCCTGTGATCTTGATCTATATATATATATTTGTACAGGTACTTCTATATGATCTTATATATATATTTCCACTTGACTGTTTTTGTCCCATAACGCATTGCGAGAAGCCTTGCTTGTGCAGCTCAACAATCCTGCCACGTTCAGTTCCACGTTTAAGTTTTAAAACTTAATTTGTGCAATAAATGTTCATTAGTTTTAAAAAATTTAACAATGGGTTAATATTCAATACATTTGCACTGGAAAATATAAAGAAAATCCTTCTGGAATGAGAATGATTCCATATAACCTTTTGGATGGAATACTGGAATGACTTGTTGAATTGTTGAGAAATTCTACCAGTAACCATAATGAAGATATGTGCCACAATATACAAATTAGTACTACAACCACTACTAACAGTAATACCTTTGTGACAGTGGTGATCTTGCTGGATAGTGACAATGACATAAGAGTAGTGATAATGGAAAAGTACAGTTATATGGACATTTTACAGTACATCACAACACTGAAAGTTGTATCTGGAAGACCAGATAAAATATTATATTGGAATAGGCTACATAAATGTTTATTCAAATTAGCATATACATATTTGTAAACATTCAGCTTTAAGTTATGACATGTGCATGTTGTTTGCCAAGACAGAGAAACTGCACACACAAGGCAGGATGAGAATTACCGGAAAAGTACAGTTATATGGACATTTTACAGTACATCACAACACTGAAAGTTGTATCTGGAAGACCAGATAAAATATTATATTGGAATAGGCTACATAAATGTTTATTCAAATTAGCATATACATATTTGTAAACATTCAGCTTTAAGTTATGACATGTGCATGTTGTTTGCCAAGACAGAGAAACTGCACACACAAGGCAGGATGACAATTACCAAAACCTTCACTAAGCCAAACATAATGTAAAATAAACAATATCCAAACCTCATGGTTATCCCAAAGCCAGCCAAAAGTATATAAAAGTCTACAGGTTAGTTTGTATGTCGAAATAGTGAGGCAAGTAGTATTGGTCATGATTTTGGCATGTGGTTATTTAAGAATGAAACAGTACAGCAACGAAGACAGAGAAACTGCACACACAAGGCAGGATGAGAATTACCAAAACCTTCACTAAGCCAAACATAATGTAAAATAAACAATATCCAAACCTCATGGTTATCCCAAAGCCAGCCAAAAGTATATAAAAGTCTACAGGTTAATTTGTATGTCGAAATAGTGAGGCAAGTAGTATTGGTCATGATTTTGGCATGTGGTTATTTAAGAATGAAACAGTACAGCAACATGAAAATCACCACAGTCGTACTTGGGGAGGTGAAGAACAAGAATCTGGTGGAGTTTGCAGAAAACTATTTGATTTTATCTTTTTATGAATTTTTTAAATGTCTGTATAGCAACTTAAATAGCATTGGTCATGATAATGGAAAGCAATTATTAAAAAATGAGACAGTAAAGTTACATGACAATCACCACAGTGGTACTTGGGGAGATGTAGAGCAAGACTCTGGTGGAGTTTGCAGATAAAAATTTGATTGGACCTTTTTATTAATTTTTTTAAATGTCTGTATAGCAACGTAAATTGCATTGGCCATGAATTTTGTAAGCAATTATTACAAAATTATACAGTAAAGTGACATGACAATCACCACAGTGGTACTTGGGGAGATCTAGAACAAGGATCTGGCAGAGTTTGCAGAAAGCAATTTGATTTTACCTTTTCATGAATTTTTGAAATGTCTTTACAGTGAGGTAGTAGATAGCATTGGTCAGGACTTTGGTAATCAATTATTTAAAAAAATGATACAGTAAAGTAACATGACAATCACCACAGAGGTACTTAGGGAGATGTAGAACAAGAATCTGTTGCAGTTTGCAGAAAACAATTTGATTTCCTTTTGTTTATGATTTTTTAAAAATGTGTCTGTATAGCAACGTAAATAGCATTGGTCAGCATTGGTCAGGACTTTGGTAAGCAATTATTAAAAAATGATACAGTAAAGTAACATGGAAATCACGACAGTGGTACTTGGGGAGATGTAGAACAAGGATCTGTTGGAGTATGCAGAAAACAATTTGATTTTACCTTTTTATGAATTTTTAAAATGTGTCCGTATAGCAACGTAAATTGCATTGGTCAGGACTTTGGAAAGCAATTATTAAAAAATGATACAGTAAAGTAACATGACAATCACCACAGAGGTACTTGAAGAGGTGAAGAACAATAATCTGGTGGAGTTTGCAGAAAACAATTTGATTTGACCTTTTTATGAATTTTTAAAACATGTCTCTATAGCAACGTAAATAGCATTGGTCAGGACTTTGGTAAGCAATTATTTAAAAATTGATACAGTAAAGTAAAATGACAATCACCACAGTGGTACTTGGGGAGATGTAGAACAAGAATTTGTTAATTAATCATTTAATTTTTTTATTAATTTTTAAAATTCAATTCCAACATCAAGTGTCTCAGGCCAAAACATGCATAAATCATTTTACAAAAACATTTTACAAACCAATTGCAAATGTTTTATTGAACATTTAATACTTTAAATACAATTAAACAATAAAATACCATTACATAAGAAGTGCCTGTATAGAGTGTTTTTAATTAGCCTATTATTATCATTGATTAATTGACTGTGGTTTCAGTTTGATACGAGCTCAGACCCACACTCTTTAAAAACAATTATTTGCAGAGGTTTCAAAGCTTTATGGCTATCACTACCACACAATGCCATGTAGACGCGCAACAGATTTTTCAGCGTAGATGGCGTGACCGCATTTCTCCGAAGCGCAGATGGCATGACTGCTGTCAATGTTCGGATCAGACTGTGTGCGCTGCCGCGGTTCGCGGGACACAATGTTAAACCAGACCTCATTTGCCCCAATCGAAAGCATATTTACACTTTCTGAATTGTTCCCTATCGCCTACATTGTGTACTACGTGCCAGTCACTGTACAGGGAATACTACACTGAACAAGACCAATCTCAGCCTCAGCATCTATTTATAGTCCCTACTACACTATAGACCATTTCAACGGCAATTCGTTCACGTAAAGGAAGTGACGTCTTTGTGTGCGTCAACTAACCAGAAACATCCAAGGATCAGTAAAAACATTGGCGGTAGACGGTTTATACACAGTGATATTGCAACAGTTTATTTATTCTTGCGATTAAAAATGTCAAAATTAAAACTAGGACCATGTTGTTCGGTGGTTGGATGCTCTCTCAGGCCAGGAACTAACTTGCTGTCGGAAATTAAAGTGTTTAGATTTCCAAAAAACAAAACACAATGTGAGGCTTGGATTGCAGGAGAGAAGGCTGGATACAGACTAGCAACTCGTGTCACGGTTTGTCAAGAGAGGACCCAAATGCAGAATGGACAGGGGAAACAGTTTATTTACAAAATTAGAGCACAAAAGGATGAGGCAGGAAGACAGTCCACACAATAAGGCAGGGCACACGACAGGAGAACGGGCTGGTCGGGGACGGGGGTAGCACCAGACTCGGTGGCAAAAGGGGACTAGGTAGCAGCAGGGGTGGGGGACTCGAGTCACATGACTTGACTCGAGTCGCAAATTGAAGGACTTGTGACTTGCTTGACTAAATAAAGAAAATG
>NW_015505703.1:895831-896836 GCF_001515645.1 Sinocyclocheilus grahami
CTTCTGTGATAAAGCAGTGATTTGCCACCACTTACTGGCGGCTTTGATGCCATAGAGTAGGCCTATCATAGCCTTAAATGCATAGCTGTCAATTTAGTTCTTATTATAAAATCAAAGAAATCAATAAGTTACATGTACATTAACAGCAATAGGCTTCTTGTTTTGAGCTATGACAATAGTTTTCAAGAACAATGTCATGCAAAGTGAAAGAAACAATCCAAATAGGGTGTCTATATTCGATGAAAATTTTGGGTCCTTTTTATTTATGATATGAGTGATTTGTAGTCAGCATTGCATATTATTTAGCGTGCTCCCAGACGTCGCTGGATATATTTAGTGCAAAATAATTTTCCAACATCTGTTAAATATTATCTGTCTCCTAGGATGGTCAAACTCTATATAACATAAATATGAGATACATATTTTTCATCTTGTATTTTTATCAATATTTTCTCAATTACAGACTTTAGCAGTATACAAAGTAGTATTTTGCCTATATTCAAAATGTCATATTTAAAACATTATTATTTAAAATGTATTATTAAGTTAATTTCCGAGGAAAAATGTATTAGGTCGTGTGGCAAAAAAAAAAATTTGTTCCTGTTTGATACGGTGACTTGACTTGATCCTTAGCAGGACTCGACTTGACTTGCTTGAGGTGAGCCACTGACTTGACTTGCTTGAGACTTGATGGTAGGGACTTGAGACTTGAACATGTGTGACTTGCCCCCACCTCTGGGTAGCAGCTCAAGGAACCACAGGCTTGGCCCTGGGGATGGTAACTCTTGAAGCACCAAAACATCTGCCAGGTCAGAAGAATCAGCGACCAGGGAGGACTCAGGAAGCAGGGCAGGAACCAACTCGACAGACACTCAAAGACAAGACAACAGGAGAGACAAGAGATAGACACAGATCAAAAATAGAAACTTGCAAAACTATGACTACAGGGATATAAAAAACTGGAAGGAAAAACAAATAATAAAATAAATACTAGAAATAAAAAAA
>NW_015505703.1:896846-897085 GCF_001515645.1 Sinocyclocheilus grahami
AAAAAAACGGGACAAAATCAATAGGTTCAGGAACTAAAATAAAACTAAACCACTAGGACTGTAACTAGACTATAGACTAAACACAGGAACAAAAACCAGAACTAACAAGAGGGAAACTAGATTGGCTGCAATATACTAAATAGTAAGCTCTAACAAGACAATAGCACGGCGAATGCACACACAAAACGAACCAACAAAGACCAGAGGGAAATGAGCACAATATAAAGGGAGCAGCACAC
>NW_015505703.1:897428-908802 GCF_001515645.1 Sinocyclocheilus grahami
AACATTAGCTAACTGCATTATTTCACAAAAGAGAATGGTAAACAAAAATTTTTCCCTTCATTTATTAAACTTTGTTAATGTTAATTCCATCATGCAGTAATGTAACAATAACAGTATTATTTTTTACATTTAACCTAACTAACCTGGATGAGTTAAATAATATTTAAATAAATATTCAAGAAATATTCTTAAATTTAAAAAAAATATAGGCCTATGTTTTTAATTACTAGTACGTTTTCATGTTTAAACTCGATTTTACCATATTCCACAAACAAGCAATACTGTTCTTTATGAACTTTTGTACATTTTTATATAAATTAACGTCAATAAATGCAGTAAAATGTTAATTGTTTGTTCACGATACCTTAAATATTTACTAATTTAAGACCCTTTTAAAAGTGTTACAGGGTGGTTGCAGTGGTCATACTGGTAGCTAGTTAGTTTATTTGTAGATATCAATTGAATATCTACAAATTGAGACCACTCAACTGCTAGCATGAAATTAAGTGTTAATACAATTAAATGTTTTTTTTTATCTTGTTTTCATCATTCACCAAAATGCTCTTGGCATTTGCTCATTATGTTCATAATCTACACTGCATAAAATGTTTTTGTTACTTGGTATTTTTGCCTTGTTTCTAGTCTAAATATATATTTTTTAAATCCTAAATCAAGAAGCATTTATTTAAACAGTATTGTCTTGTCTGAAAAAAAAGTCAAAATTGAGTTTTTCCTTAAAACAAGCAAAATTATCTACTAATGGGGTAAGAAAAATAACCTTGTTTTCGGGAATAATATAATTTTTCTTACACCATTGGCAGATTATTTTGCTTGTCTTTGACTTAATTTTGACTCTTTATTTTCAGAAAACAAGACCATACTTTAAATGCTTCTTGATTTTTTTTTTTTTTTTTTTTTTTAGACATTTGGACTAAAAGAAAGACAAAAACACTAAATAAGAAAAACATTTTTCCAATGTATCTTCAACCAGTGATGTGTGAAAGGAAAGCTATAGATTATCCCAATAATGTTTTTCTACTTTTGTCTTTAGGCAAGCCATCAGATGACCCTCTAAGTCCAGACTACATTCCATCAAAGCTTCCATACAGACCTGACCCCTCCAGAAAAATGGACCGATATCAGAGGTATATTAGATGAACACTGTGGAGGAAGTAGAGGACATGGACACAGATGTAACAGAAGTTAAGTCCTACAGTGATATGTGTGTTGGAACAGATCTCACTATGAGGGATATTGAAGACATGGAGAAACTGAACACATCTTACAAAAAGGTTCAAACACTCACCTGTGAGAGGAAACAACTGAAATCCGATGTGGATTTAAAGGATGATCAAATCATTCATTTCTACACTGGCCTTCGCTCATCCAAAGTCTTCTTCGCACTTCTGACATATCTCACAACTGCTTGGAGTCCGAGAACACTGAGCCCTCCAACAGCTATCCAGTTTTACTTAGTCTTAATGAAACTGAGGCTTGGCCTCATAAAGATCTTGCCTTCAGGTTTCATTGCAACAATCTCTGCCATATTTCATGACTTGTTGAACATCATGGCACAGCATTTCACCTCTCTAATTCATTGGCCTTCAAGGGAAGAAATTAAAAAGAATCTTCCTGCCCTGTTCAGAAGCCCCCCTTTCAATGCAGTGAGGTGTATCATAGACAGCAGCGAGATATTCATTGATCGACCAACATCACTCAGTGCAAGAGTAATGACCTACTCCAACTATAAGTCCCACAACACCATCAAATTCCTGGTTGGCATCAGTCCAACAGGGTCAATCACATTCCTTTCCAAGTCTTGGGGTGGGAGAGCCAGTGACAAAACAATCACCAATTCGTCTGGTTTAATTGATGTTTTGGAAGAAGGAGACATTGTCATGGCTGACAGAGGGTTTAGTTTCCCTGAGTATTTTGCTGCAAAGGGGGTCCAGCTACTCATACCAGTATAACTCTTGGAAAGACACCGCTTTCAGGACAGGAAGTGTCCATGTCACGTCACATGTCAAGGATGAGGATTCATGTGGAAAGAGCTATTGGCCGCATTAAAAATTACTGTATTTTGCGACAAACGCTCCCCATAAACTTGGTCAACCGAAGACCCAAAGACCAGTGGCAACAGTTGATAAAATGTTACTAGTATGTTCTGCTTTATCTAATTTGGACAGGTCATTAATTCAGTAGAAAAATGTATCATAGACACTGACAAGTGGTTAGAAAACCTTTATTATGTCATTGATTTAATTTATTGTTATTGATGGTGTACAGCATTAATATTAGTGGCAGATTT
The DNA here is from genome assembly GCF_001515645.1 of Sinocyclocheilus grahami. Lineage (NCBI taxonomy): Eukaryota > Metazoa > Chordata > Actinopteri > Cypriniformes > Cyprinidae > Sinocyclocheilus > Sinocyclocheilus grahami. Next base: position 899,737 of record NW_015505703.1, read on the forward strand.
AGCACATGAAAAGTTGCACTGTATATGTCAGTTGTATACATATTTTTCTTTGACTTATTTTTTATCTTTAATTATTTTCTAACTACCTACAATTAATTATTTTATTTTTTTACTCAAACATTTGCTGTCTTGCAATTGATTAAATGTATTTGACAACAAAATTAAATTAACTTTTAACAGATTATTAAGAAGGCAGTGTATGATCTCACGTTTATGTGGCTTCTGGCAAACACGCTGAACAAAACCATTGATCACCAGGAAGCCTTTTTAAGCCTACACATTTCAGATGAAACACCTTGTGACAGACAGAGCACTGTGTGACAGATGTTTTAGACATTCTTTTACATGAACAGGAAGCCTCTGCGATCAGAAATTTTTTCTTCAGTTTGAGTGTGCAGATTTCTGTGAGAATGTGCTGTCTGTAGAAGAGATCTAGTTTTGGTCTGATCTGAGCCCAGTACTCTTCAGAGAACTCTACCTTCTGAGTTTGGCACTCCTCTGTTGTCCAAATTACAAAGTATGATGTTTTGAGTTCACACACTGCCATTTGCCCCTGAACTTGTGCATAATATGCATGGTTCTTTTTAAGCTCAAAGTTTTTCCCTAGACAGAAAACTTTGCTTTTGATAGCATCAGGTATGACATATTTGCATACTTTAAGGGGCATTTTATTTCAAGTGTAGCAGGTGGGCAGCACTTGCAATGGACTATCCCGTCTGGGCTGGCTCCTAAATGTGGAAACTTTGGATTTACTACTAAACCAACTTCTTCCACCCTCAATCTGTCATGACAAGTCATCTGGTTTGAAATAAAGGCTTCCCTAGCTAGTTTTTCGTTGTTCTTAACCCAAGCTAAGGCTGGTGCATTTCTGCTGGATGTGTAGCCCACACCCTAAAAAATGCTGGGTTAAATATAACCCAGCGCTGGGTTAAAAAGGGACAAACCCAGTGGTTGGGTTGCTTTGACCCAGAGGTTGCGCAGAGGGGAAAAGCCATTTACTTCAAATACCTGTCCTGATCACAGGGGTTTCCTGTTAAATACCTTTTATATTATATACAGTAATTTCAGATACCTGTCCTGATCACGTGTTTTATGTCAAATACCGTTTATATTATATACAGTAATTTCAGATACCGGTCCTGATCGCAGGTGTTTTATGTCAGATTACATCCATACTGTTTTAAATTCAAATACCTGTCCTGATCGCAGACTTCGTGTCAGATTACATTCACGTTTTACATTTTTATGGTTGTTTATTTGTTTTCAAAAGTCTTTTAAATGTAAGATTATAAAACATAAAAATAACCTGTATGATTGTTTTGTCCTTCATTATCCATCGCAGACGCTTTTTTAATTCATTATCCATTGGAGTTTATCGGAAATGCCCGGAAAAAAAAACAAAAAAAAAACAGCATTCTGTGCATCGTTGGTGACCTTGATTTTTTTATTTATTTTTTGGAAAGGGGGTGCTTCTTAAGAACATAACATTTTTTTGTATTTTCTTGTACTCAAGTAAATCTTTGAATTACTTTTACTTGAGTAAAAGTAAGAAAGTAATATATTTCTAATGGAATTAAGTATTAAATTATATTTAATATGAAAAGTAGTGCAGTAGAAAGTACAATATTATGCTTTGAAATGTTGTGAAGTAAAGTTTTCTAAAGAAAAACACTGATAAAGTACAGACATCTGAAAAGTACTTTTACAGCAGAGTAAAAACACTTCACTACTGTCCGCCTCTGCCTATATGATTTTCAAGGATATAATTACATACATTGAAATATACATGGATTTAGTCACACACAAGTGCCACTATATCCATGTGCATGTCAGTGTTTGTGGCTATATCCATGAAAACCATATATGAATATATTTAATGTGTTTTGCATACGTTGCAATTCATTTATCATGTTTCTGCAAATGTTTTCCTTACCTTCAATGACTTAAAAAGCTTGCTTGGTGAGACTGGTGTGACTACAGTGGATGTGATGGGATCCCTACTCTGAATTGCAGTTAGAGTCAGATGATCTTGGTGAATGGAAAGTAAAGGCCCAAGGCCTGGTGCGAACTTAGGGTGTCCTTAGGAGCGTTCTTGCTCACATCTTCTCAGAATCTAACAGAACCGCAGACTGAAAGTGGGTCACTGATGTGAGGCCTTTAAGGTCTGAGAAGATTCACGCCTCTCAAGATGGGCTTGTCCAATGAGAAAGGCTGAAATCCCAAGTGGGAGGTTTCTGGAGGGACACTGGAGGGTTTTACGACCCTTTGTGTGAGGGGCATGGTAATTTGCAAATGTAATTCGCATGGGTGTTGATGCACAAACTAGTAAAGATTCTTAGAACACTAATATGTTGCATATGTACCATCATATTATACACTCTTGTTTAGATCATCAGAAGACAAATTCATAGACACTAAACATGGTAGGATAACATATAGGTAAGATTACATGAACGAGTGGTTCTATCATAAGCCTGCATAAAACAGTATACAATATAAGAGACAATATACAAGGACAGTAACAGCATACACAATGATCTGAAGGATATGCGTGTTCATTCAAAGAAAGGTTTTCCTATGAATTAATTAGAGAACAGTCCATTTCTCTTGGCATTGTGTGTCTTTCCTATGAGGAAAATGAGTGAGTTTCTCTGCCCACATTCCTTTGGGCAATAAAACCAGGGATATCAGCATTGGTTGTCATGGAATCAGAGGCCTGTTCTGCCTTTCTGAGGTGTTAAGATGCATCTCGGGGGAAGGGTCCATAGGCCCTCATATGGCTTGTTAATTGAGGGGTGTTACATAGTATTTGTTAAATATAACTAACAAATTACTGTATATATTGTGTGTCTGATTGGTCCAGAAGCTACAAAAGTAATAGATTTCTAATGTAATTAAGTATTAAATTATATTTAATATGAAACGTAGTGCAGTAAAAAGTACAATATTATGCTTTGGAATGTTGTGAAGTAAAGTTTTCTAAAGAAAAACACTGATAAAGTACAGACATCTGAAAAGTACTTTTACAGCAGTGTAAAAATACTTCACTACTGTCCGCCTCTGCCTATATGCTTTTCAAGGATTATAATCACATACATTGAAATATACATGGATTTAGTCACACACAAGTGCCACTATATCCATGTGCATATCAATGTTTGTGGCTATATCCATGAAAACCATATATGAACATAGTTCATGTGTTTTGTATTCATTGCAATTAATTTATCATGTTTCTGCAAATGTTTTCCTTATCTTCAAGGACTTAAAAAGCTTGCTTGGTGAGACTGGTGTGACTACAGTGGATGTGATGGCATCCCTACTCTGAATTTGTCTGACAGGTTTGGAAAAGTCAATGTCTGCCACTGGTTTTGGATCAATCTAAAACAAAGTGGGATTATACACTGACTAATCTGCAAGTATCTACTTTTATCTAAAACCAACAACACGTGATGAATTATAATTTAATATTACTTAGATAAAAAAGACATGTTTGTCAACATTGAATTGCATGCACCTTCTTGTTTATTTGTGACCACACACAGGGCTCTGATGTCACAGATGGAGCATTCAAACCCTCTCTCACACACTGTTCCACCGCAACAAGGATCGCAGCAACATGGCTACACACTTCACCTAATCTATCCACAAACATTTCAAAACGTATGGAATAATTATGCAATAAGTTATGACGGAACACAACAATTAATTTAATAGAATTTAGTTAGCAATGTCATTTATTATTAGCATAGACATACAGACTTACCCAGCCATGCAGGAACAATGCCCACTAATAACCTCCCCGGTCACCTTAGCAACGAACCAAGCAGAGTACGTTTTTGACACCGTTTGACTTGCTCCAACCTCGCCAAACACAAGATAAACTTCATCCACATTGTATGAACAAATGCTTCCAACTTTTCCTCTAAGGAAGTAATTGTAGGCATCCAGACTATGATATGCCATTACCGCTTCTCTTGTGTAGACGCACTCGGTCTCAACCAGATAATGATACACTTCTGGATACGTTATTTCAGGTAAACGTTTAACATTCTGAGTGAAAAGTTGTTGCCTCAATGTCTGATTTAAGGGGTCTAGTAATTCAACGTTATCGTGTATTCTTAGTTTTTGTAAATATCTTAACTGTTCTGTTTTAGTTAGACTTAAAAAGTATGTGCTAGTCATTTTGTTTTGACAGGTCTAGGATTTAAAAATGCCGCCACCGGAAATGCTTTAGGACCAGACATACGCAGTAACATCGCAACGCGTTTGTTATTGTTTACTTCCTTGAAATGGTCTATAAATAGATGCTGAAGCTGCAGCTGAGATTGTTGAGGTGGGCGCTTCGGATTCTAGAGATCATTTGATTGGTCAGAAGATCTGATGAGAAGTACGAGGTGACGTCAAAAAATGGTTGATCCGTTTTGGCGGAAGTGATGAACTGCAAGCTTTGAATACTTCTATCTATTAAATCCGAATTTTGTCACTGTTTTGGAGCACACTGGCTTATAGTCAACCTTAAGACCAGTGTTGGGCTAGTTACTCAAAGAATGTAATATATTTCTCAATACTAGTTACTCAATTCAAAAGTAATATTGTTACTTTACATATTACTTTCTGGCAACAGTAATTAGTTACACTACTAGTTACATTTCCTTTTCTTCACGCCCCACAGAAGTTGTAACAGTGTATCTATCTTCCACATACAATTCTAGTGATTGATAGTGATATTCAAGTAAAAGTGTTCTAAAAGAAGAGTCAAAAAGATTTTTAACTATAGTCAGGGTTTAAATTGGGCCGGGGCCATCCGGGGCTGGAGGAAGGCAAGTGTCAGGAGAGTCACAACATATCCTACAATAGTAGAAACGCAAAGCGTTAGTTACACTACTAGTTACATTTCCTTTTCTTCACGCCCCACAGAATTTGTAACAGTGTATCTATCTTCCACATAAAATTCTAGTGATTGATAGTGATATTCAAGTAAAAGTGTTCTAAAAGAAGAGTCAAAAAGATTTTTCACTATAGTCAGGGTTTAAATTGGGCCGGGGCCATCCGGGGCTGGAGGAAGGCAAGTGTCAGGAGAGTCACAACATATCCTACAATAGTAGAAACGCAAAGCGCTGTGTCAGCAGCAGACCAAGACCAAATGATTGGCGCACCAGCAGGCGGAAGGCGAGCAATAGCTTCTAAGCCTGTATCAACAGGAGTCAGATCAATAAGTTGCGTTCCTTCCTCCTTGATCCTTTCTTCCAATTCTGGATTGAGGACGAAAGAATGCTGTTTGAAGAAGGGTGAGATTTCGAGTTCGGCCTGATACTCGTTGTCGGTAAGGTGATGCAACGCCAAATCGTCAATAGGGAGGATCTAGCCCTTAGGGATAATGCGCGTGGCAGTGTCGTGTTGATCGTAGGAGAGGGTAGCTGTGTGCGCTGGGGTGTTGACTAGCCATCGGTTTCCGACGACTTCGGCTTGGGTTGCCTCAATTTGGTTGACGACGACTTTTCACAATAATTTACGACAATTTTTGGTGAAAGGAGTCAATCCTAATTTCGGGACCTGGATTTAAAGTTGAGTTAAGCAAGTTCCTTGGCGAGGGGACTAGACGGGAAAGGAAAACATAGAGAGAGGCTAGGGCAGGTGTCACATGTGTAGGACAACTCCTCTCTACTAGAGGTTGGTCCTAGTAGTGTGGCAGAGGAATGTGTAGGTGTTGTGTTTAAGAAAGGTAGCTATATGTCTTCCTAGAATGACAGAAGTTATGTTAGTGTGGTGTTGAGCAGTGTTTCCCAACCGGGGTGCCGTCTGTCGAGAGCAGGGGTGCAGTGTAAAAAATTATTTTTAAATATTTTTAAATAGCTAAAATGTTCAAAAAACCATCTATTATATAATATCCATTTCTGATGTCGCCAATAATTAGAGATGCACCGAAAAAAAAATCGTTATTTTTTATTTGTGCTTATTTTATTGCTGACTGCTTACTTGTCATTTTTTATTCAATTCAAAGTTTGAAATCAAGCTATTTCGTGCTACTGCACCAAAATTACCCCACTTTAAAATAAAAAAAACACTGAGTGAGCAAAAATTTGTGAGATAGCTAGTTATAATGGTAATTAAATAATATTTACATATGTATAATTGGTCTCTTCATTAGAAATTAGCCTACTGATTGCCACCATTGATGGACAAAAATGTTTAATAATATTAAAAATATCTGTATGACATTATATTCTGCAGTTCTTCTCTGTTGTACCGAATATCTATAGCCTACTTTTCAAATTATCACATCGAAGTTAGAAATTCAAATATTGTGACAAAATAAATTTTGTAGGGTGCCACAAGTTTGTTAAAATTTCCAAAGGGTGCCACGACTAAAAAAAGGTTGACACAACTGACACTGACACAGACCAACAATCCCATACTCTACACCAGTGTTTCCACTGGTGTAGAGTATGGGATTGTTGGTCTGTGTCAGTTGGTTTGATCTTCCCCCTTTTCCTGTCGGTTGGAGCCCTGGTGCCTCTTTATCTGGTTTCGATGGACCCATCGAAGGACTGGCTCGCTGCGTCCTTGTCTGATTTTGATTCGATAGGCAACAGGTGAGAGCTTGTCCACAATCTCATGGGGTCCTGTGAGGTAGGAATTTTTTTGACAGGCTATGGGGAGCGTTCTGCCTTGGTTGGGCAAAGCTGTAGTACCACACTTTGTCTCTGATGTTGAGCTCCTGGTGAGATGCCTTTTGGTCGTAGTAGGCTTTTGGACCTTCCGCACTTCTTTGGAGTTGTTGTTGTGCGAAGGCGAAAGTTGTTCTCAGGTGTTGATGCAACTCTTCCAGGTACTGGGGAGTGGTATAGGCGGTGGCGAGTTTCAGGTCACCAGATTGGTACGGCAGGTGTAACGGTAGTGTCATTTGTCGCCCCGTCATTATCTCGAACGGGGGTACTCTGGTAGACCGGTGAGGGGTGGCCCTGACGGCCATCAGTACCAGAGGAAGCTTAATATCCCAATCCTTTTGATTGGTGGACACAAACTTCTTCAACATGCTGACCACTGTCCTGTTGACTACTGGTGAGTGGTATAGGCGGTGGCGAGTTTCAGGTCACCAGATTGGTACGGCAGGTGTAACGGTAGTGTCATTTGTCGCCCCGTCATTATCTCGAACGGGGGTACTCTGGTAGACCGGTGAGGGGTGGCCCTGACGGCCATCAGTACCAGAGGAAGCTTAATATCCCAATCCTTTTGATTGGTGGACACAAACTTCTTCAACATGCTGACCACTGTCCTGTTGACTCGTTCCACTTGACCTGAGGAAATTGGGTGATGGCTTATATGGAGCTTGGCCTGTATACCCAGGAGTTTCCACACTTCCTGCATGACTTTGGCGGTAAAGTGGGTTCCTCGGTCAGAGTTGGCAGTCCGAACCTGAGAAGATGTGGTTCAACAAAAGGCAGGCTGTCATTTCTGCTGTATCATTGGGAGCTGGGAGACACTCTACCCACTTTGTGAATTTGCAAACCACGGTGAGGAAGTATTTGTTACTTCGTATTGACCATGGTAGGGATCCTACCCAATCTATTTGGAGGTACGACCATGGGAAGGTCATTCCTTTCCATTGCAGTGGTGATTCGATAGGCAACAGGTGAGAGCTTGTCCACAATCTCATGGGGTCCTGTGAGGTAGGAATTTTTTTGACAGGCTATGGGGAGCGTTCTGCCTTGGTTGGGCAAAGCTGTAGTACCACACTTTGTCTCTGATGTTGAGCTCCTGGTGAGATGCCTTTTGGTCGTAGTAGGCTTTTGGACCTTCCGCACTTCTTTGGAGTTGTTGTTGTGCGAAGGCGAAAGTTGTTCTCAGGTGTTGATGCAACTCTTCCAGGTACTGGTGAGTGGTATAGGCGGTGGCGAGTTTCAGGTCACCAGATTGGTACGGCAGGGGGAAAGGGAGGGGCATTTCACGTACTTCTTCAGCATGCTGACCACGGTCCTGTTGACTCGTTCCACTTGACCTGAGGAAATTGGGTGCTGGCTTATATGGAGCTTGGCCTGTATACCCAAGAGTTTCCACACTTCTTGCATGACTTCGGCGGTGAAGTGGGTTCCTCGGTCAGAGTTGACCCTTAAAGGCAGTCCGAACCTTGAGAAGATGTGGTTCATCAAAAGGCAGGCTGTCGTTTCTGCTGTATCATTGGGAGCTGGGAGACACTCTACCCACTTTGTGAATTTGCAAACCACGGTGAGGAAGTATTTGTTACTTCGTATTGACCATGGTAGGGATCCTACCCAATCTATTTGGAGGTACGACCATGGGAAGGTCATTCCTTTCCATTGCAGTGGTGCTCGGTGGTTTGGGTTTGCCGGTTGGAACTGGCAACACACCAGGCATCCTTTTACGTACTCCGCCACGTCTTGCTGCATGCCAGGCCAGTATGCTACTTGCTTGAGCATTTCGCAGGTGGCCTTGGTGCCATGGTGTCCAGCGTATGGTGAATCGTGGGCGAGTGTCAGCATCATCCCCCTTTGGCCCTGAGGGACTACGAGCTTTGACGCAGTGAGGGGCTCAGGGACATATGTGAGAACGCCGTCTTTGAGATGCAGCATGTGCTTGATAGAGTTGAGCGTGCGGAGATCGTAGGAAGTGGCTAGGTCGGAGGTGGAAATGGGATGAGTTAATGGGTTTGAAAGGTGAGCTGCAATAGCTTGCAGTGTTGGATCCAAAGCTTGGAGGATAAGGAGATCATCAGCGGTGAATTGAGGTGAGAGTTCAACATGGGAGGAGGCAGGGTTTTGCGCGCCAGCGCCGTGCAGGCGGCGGGTTATGGCAGCCACTGATGGGGTGGGTGGGAAGGCAGGAAATGTCCAGGACTCTCCGTGTAATGCACCTGCTTTGGCGAGGGTATCAGTTTGGTCATTGAGATCTTTGTCTTGTCCTGGTTGACGTGAGTGGCCTCGGACATTTTTCCAATAAACGATCATGTCATGTTCAGTGACAATGGCTTCGCATGCTTGGAAGAGTTCCTGATGTTTGACAGGCTTGTTGTTAGCTGTCTTGAATCCATTCTGTTTCCATCCA
>NW_015505703.1:909137-924464 GCF_001515645.1 Sinocyclocheilus grahami
CGTCATTAGCCAAGTAGCTATGCGTGCGTTGGTTACCACGCCATCCCTGATTCGTTGGCTGTTGAGGAAGGTTACTGGCTGGGGACAGGTTTCAATGATAACCTTCTGAGCTCCGATGTAGTTGGAGAAACGCTGGATGGCCCACACAATGCAAAGCAAAGCTTTTTCGCAGTCTGAGTATTTGCATTCTGGGGGAAGCAGTGTTTTGCTGGCATAAGCAACCACTCGCTTGTCTTTGTCATGGAGCTGGAACAGGCCTGCACTGAGGCAGTGATTGGAGAATCCAGTGTCCAGATATAATTCCTTTCCTGGGTCTGGGTAGGCCAGGCATTGGGCAGAGCACAGACATTGTTTGAGCTCGCTCAAGCGGTGTCCTGGGCTTCCGACCAAACGAAGGGTTCGTCCTTTCTCAGGAGGGAGGTTAGTGGTCATGCGATGACAGCATAGTTTTCAATGAATTGTCTTAAATAATTGCACACTCCCAGAAAGCTTCATAGCACAGAAATGTAAGTGGGTGTCTTTATGTTTTGGATTGCTTGGGTGCGACTGGACTGTGGCTCGATGCCGTCTCGTCCGACGAGCAGGCCGACATACTTCACTTTGGTTTTGCACCATTCTCCTTTGTGGAGGGCGATCTTTGCTCCTGCTGTTTTCAGCTGGTTCAGGACGTGATCGATTTCTTTGAGGTGGCCTGCCACATTTGAGCTTTTCACAAGAACATCATCCACGTAAATGAGGCTGCCTCTGGTTCTGGCATCAGGGCATGCTTTGTTCAGGAAGATGTTGAATTCAGCTGGTGAGTTGGCATAGCCAAAGGGGCTCCGTGTGAAGGTGCATTGTCGATTGCCAAAGGTGAATGCCAGCTTGTGTTGGTCATCAGGGTGGACAGGGATTGTCCAAAATCCCGAGGCGACGTCCAATGTGGAAAGGATCGTTGAGCCTTTGATTTTGGGAATCTCTTGGTCCAACTGAGTCATAGGCCATCGCGATATGGGTATTTGCTGGTTTAATTTGCGATAGTCAAAGTTGCCAGATGGGCCGCCATTTGCCATTGGGTTTTAGAACTGGCCATATCGGGGCAGAATACGTGCTGTTACAGGGGCGGATGACCCCCTTTTCCAACATGGAGTCTATGATTTTTTACACTGGCTCATATGATGCTATTGGAATATTGTATTGTCGCACAAATGTGCGTGGTGTGTTTGGGCTTGTCGGAATGCGCACACTGTGGATGTTGGTCAGGCCACAGTCCAGGGAGTCCTTCGCGAAGGAGTCCTTGTACTTGTAGAGAACCTCTTTGAGTCCTTGGCAATCTGCTTCCTTGTAGAGGGCATCCGCCTCACTCAGGATCTGTTGGATTTGTGCACCGTGTTGTTGAGTCATTTAAGGGGCACTGGGCCTTGACGGTCACCTGTGCAGGTGATTCTGTCGCAGGCTGTGTTGAGACAGCGTAGACCGCGAGGTGAGTGTCATCTGTTATTTCTGATCGGCAGATGCTTTCTCTGGGCACTGGCAGAATAGAAGTGATGGCAATGGTTTCATTGGGTCTTGTGAACATTACGGTCATCATATTCATCTGACATTAGTTGGACTGGTATGGGGCCTATGACAGGTATAGGAACAGGATTAAAGCTTAGGCAGTAAAGAGAAGATAAATAAAACATGAAGCTATGGTACCATTTGATATTCAGCAGATCTACAGCCTGAAGGCAACATCAGTTTCTTAGTTCAAACACACCTTTGATACTTGCAAATGATACTTAATGTATCAATTAATAAGACTAAGTTTGATACTTGCACGTCTTGTCTTTCTGACAGAGAATCTGAAGGCTCAAGTTGATCTTTGATGAAGTTGGTTGATGAAAAAGGACCAGTTTGAGTCAGATGATCTTGGTGAATGGAAAGTCAAGGCCCGAGGTCTGGCGCAGACTTAGGGTGTCCTTAGAGGGGTGCTAGCTCACATCCTCATCTTCTCAGAATCGAACCGAACCGCAGCCTGCCTGAGCTATGTGTTGGGGCCTACCGGGCACGCCAACACCAGCTCAGGTTCTCCACACGGACACAAGACTTAGTAGAAAAAGCACTCTAGGCGGAATTGTGCGTTGGCCCTTTTAAAGTCTGAGAAGATTCCCGCCTCTTAGGATGGGCTTGTCCAATGAGAAAGGCTGAAGTTTCAAGTGGGAGGTTGGATACTGGGGAGTTTTACGACCCTTTGTGTGAGAACATGGTAATTTGCATATGGAACTCGAATCAAATTACTAAAGATTCTTAGAACACTAATATATTGCCTATGTACCCACATATAATATAAATGCTCATTTAGATCATCAGAAGACAAATTCAAAGAGACCAAACATGGTATATGTAAGGTTACATGAATGAGTGGTTCTATCATAAGAATGCATAAAACAATCTGCAATAAAACAGATAATATACAAGACAGCAATAATATACACAATGACCTGGAGGATGTGTGTTCATTCACAGAAAGGTTTTTCTATGAATTAATTTGAGAAGAGTCCTGATGCAATCTGAAGGCTCAAGTTGATCTTTGATGAAGTTGGTTGATGAGTTGGTTTTTGAACTTTTGCCATCTGGTCAGTGTTACAGAGCACCGAATACCAGGACAGCCAGGCACAAGAACAGTTTCTTTCCCCAGGCAATCTACCTCATGAACAGTTAATGTTCTCGGTTTTTCTATGAATTAATTTGAGAAGAGTCCTGATGCAATCTGAAGGCTCAAGTTGATCTTTGATGAAGTTGGTTGATGAGTTGGTTTTTGAACTTTTGCCATCTGGTCAGTGTTACAGAGCACCGAATACCAGGACAGCCAGGCACAAGAACAGTTTCTTTCCCCAGGCAATCTACCTCGTGAACAGTTAATGTTCCCCATTGTGCAATTAAAGTACAGTATGTGCAATAACCTTATACTTATTTATCACCCTAAACCCTAGTACAAACCCAATTCCAAAAACGTTGGGACACTGTACAAATTGTGAGTAAAAAAGGAATGGAATAATTTACTAATCTCATAAATTTATATTTTATTCACAATAGAATATAGATAACATATCAAATGTTGAAAGTGAGACATTTTGAAATGTCATGCCAAATATTGGCTCATTTTGGATTTCATGAGAGCTACACATTCCAAAAAAGTTGGGACAGGTAGCAATAAGAGGCCGGAAAAGTTAAATGAACATATAAGGAACAGCTGGAGGACCAATTTGCAACTTATTAGGTCAATTGGCAACATGATTGGGTATAAAAAGAGCCTCTCAGAGTGGCAGTGCCTCTCAGAAGTCAAGATGGGCAGAGGATCACCAATTCCCCCAATGTTGCGGCGAAAAATAGTGAAGCAATATCAGAATGGAGTTTCTCAGAGAAAATTTGCAAAGAGTTTGAAGTTATCATCATCTACAGTGCATAATATCATCCAAAGATTCAGAGAATCTGGAACAATCTCTGTGCGTAAGGGTCAAGGCCGGAAAACCATACTGGATGCCCATGATCTTCGGGCCCTTAGACGGCACTGCATCACATACAGAAATATTCCTATTCCATCTATAGCACACCTGTACATACAATTTATTCTTTTTTTGTGGTTTATATTTATTCATGTGTATTTTATTCACATCTCATTTTTATTATCTGTGTGTTGTTGTTGTCTCCGTGTACTGGAAGCTTGTGACACTATAACAAATTCCTTGTATGTGCAAACATACTTGGCAATAAAGCTCTTTCTGATTCTGTTCTGATTTTATGGGCATTTTGTGTCTTTCCTAAGGGTAAATGAATTGTGAGTTTCTCTGCCCGCATTCCTTTGGGCAATAAAACCAGTGATATCAGCCTTGGTTGCCATGGAACCAGAGGCCTGTTCTGCCTTTCTGATGTGTTAAGACGCATTTCGGGGGAAGGGTCCATAGACCCTCAAATGGCTTGTTAACTGAGGGGTGTTACAGTGTATTTGTTAAATATTACTAAAAATATATATATTGTGTGTCTGATTGGTCCAAATGCTACAGAGGTTATGGTTCTCTGAGAGTGAGGTGAGGAAGTGCTGTTCTCTGTGGTCTGTTGGGTGAGGTGGTCGCTGCCTTCCTGTTACGCTGCTAGTCAGGCTGAATCTGGTTTGTCTTTCTTTTCCCACTTCCGATCCTCCTCCTTGCGTTGGAAGAACTCTTTCATCATCATTTTCATCAGTTCTTGAGAGTCGAAACACGGTGATATCTTTTGTTCTTGTGTGGATTCAGTTTGAGCTCGGTCAGCTTGGAATCTTTGCAAGTTCTTTCGTCGATTCCTTGGACTGGTTGCTCCAGGGTGTGTTTGTCGTTTTCCCTTGGAGGTTCCGTTGGATTCCCATAAGCCTTTTCCTCTTGAGTTTCTAAATGAGTTTGGCTGATTCCATGATCTGTCCCATTGATTCTCACGAGGTCTGGATTGGTCCCAAGATTTTTCTCAGTGACGTTCAGGTGAGTGTTGTCGTCCATCCCAGCGGTTGTTCCTCTGTTTAGGTCAGGTACCAGCGTGGGAGTCCCGTTCTCTGTTGGACGAGGGTGTGTCCCACTCTTTGTGTGGCGGCTTGGCATGGTCTTGATGTTGGCCGCCCTCTAGAGCCAGCTCCTAACTATGCGTTTTGAAGTCAAGAACTGCTGTGGATTTGTTGCCCTTTTCTGAGGCCATCTTTTGTTTGCCGTAGGCTTTATGCGCCAAGTCTCGCAACTGTTAAACACTCATTGTTCGCAGACATGCAAGGACACCAAGATGGTGGCTTACCCCAGGATGAAGATTTCTCAGGAAGAGAGTTTTGAAGTTCAGATCGTCTTCCATGTCCGGTTCATTGCGAGTTCCGAAGTATGCTCATCTGAGTCGGCTGTAGTAGACTTGAGGAGATTCATGACGACCTTGTTTCGTCTCCAGGGCAGCCACTAATCCTTGTTCTGACTCAGGGTCAGCGAATTCTTTAATGAGGGCTTCTCGGAGCAGGTGGTAATCAGTTTTTGTGTGAGCAGGCTGCCGGTCCAGGAAGCTGCGCACTTCAGGGCTGGATGTTGTTCGGAGCAAATAGAGTCTATCTTTGTCAGTGACATTGGGTCTCATTTCCAGGTGGAAATCGACGTCTTGCATATAAGCATGGACATCCTGGCTACCTGGCACACTTAGGTTGAATTTGCCAATGTTCCTGGCGAGCTTGTCGAGGTCTTTGAGGTCCAAGCCATGCGATGATCTGTGGCTGGCTGGAGCAAGTTCTTTTAGCTTTGTCGTGAGGTAAAGTTCTTCAGAGGGAGCCGGTGAATGTTTCAGCACTACCCCCTTCCCCTTTTGATCATGTGTCAGTTCAGGAACAGGGGACCCAGTCCTGCTTGGCAGGGCTGAGACTGGTGCCCGTCGGGTTCTTGCAGGCTCAGGGTGCAGCTCATAGGCATGTCTGAGTTCCTCTCTGATGATGTCGGACTTCTCTTTGATGTAGTCCAGCTGTTGTGTTAGGTGACTGATCTAATTTCTTGACTCATCCAGGTGAGTTTCGAGGGCTTTAATTTTCTTGTCTCTGAAGTCGGCCTTTGCCTTTTCCAGGAGCTGTTCTGCATATTGTAGCTTGTTGGAGAAATCAGCGTAGTCAGCCTTGCCTTGTTCCATCTCTTGGGTAGTAGCTGCTAGGGTCTCTTTTAGCCTATTGATCTCCTCCTCTGTGCCTTGTTCCACTTCATCAGGCCCTTCCCGTTGTTCCTGAGCCTCCAGCTCTAGCAGCTCGACGCGTCGTTGTGCGCGTGTTAGCTCCTGCTGGAGATGGGCCTGTCGCTCAGCTTGAGGGTGGCGATGAGTGTGTGACTTAAAAAGCCAGTTCTTTGTGACTGTAGCTCTGAATTGGGTCTTGTCTCATGAGACTTATGTTGTCATCCAGCTGGTCCTGTGTCTGATGCTTCAGTGTTTCAGCAGCCTTAGGTAGGAGGCTGTCTTTTGCAACACTTAGCCATGTCTCTAGGTCCTCCCAGTGGCCAACAGTGTCTGTTGTGTGAGACATGTTTTGGCACGGTGAGGGAGATCTAGAACCTAGACTGACACAGAACTTGAAGAAGAGAAAACAAAACAAAACAAACAAGGCAAAATAGGGGTGTAAGTGTGCAATGTCAAGTGTGGTTTGACATTGAGTGTGTAATGGACAGGTGAGTGTAGTTCTCAGTGACTATGATCCTCTGGTGGGCGTGCTTCTAATTTGTTGTCTCTGTGGAGAAAATTAGTAAGCACACACAGGTAGCACAGCTAGAGAACAGAGGGAGAAAAGAAAAATAACAAAACAGAGCAAGGAATAGAATAATTGGCTGCTTCCAATTTTCCTGTAAGAGAAAGGGTTTTTTTTGTAAGGAAAGAAAGTTAATGGTAAGATGAGAGTGAAAGATAAAACAAAATACCCATTTCTGGTAGCAGAATGAGTATAATTAAATTTTCTTCTCTTTTCCTGTTTTGTTAAGTTTGATTTAGAAGGATGCTTCTAAACCGGTGTTTGGAAATGGGGATTTCTAAATACCAGGACTGTGATTGTTATTAAAATTCCTCCGGGCGAAGGAAAAACAATAAAAATGACAGTATTGGTTTCTTAGCTGGTAAGATTGACACTATACACCAATTAGATCATTTCTAGATGCATGTTACATTTTTGGCAGACGCCTATCAGTCATCTTGTTGACCTGCCTTAGCTAAGGCTAGGATCCTAAGGTAGGATCCCAGGCTGAGAAGAGAAGGTAGGGTGAGAGTCAGACAATTTTTAAACGAAGTTTTCAAGTTTCACAAATATTTGATAAATGTTTCTAAAGTTCTCTGCTTTTATGATTCTCACAGGTAAATTCCAAAACAGCCGCAGACTCAGAAGAAAACAGCTGAGAGAGAGAGAAGAAGGAGAGAGAAGTTTTGCTCCCAATGTTAGGAACAATTACAGGGTGTTGGCGCTGTTTAGTCGATACACCTAGTTGGTTTTGCTGTGTTAGCAGGATAAGACTAACTAACCTAAGTACTGAGGAAAACCCTAATTTTCATTTTGGGGTTTTGCCACTAACAGGCTTAAGCCAAACGGGGAAACTTATGAAAATTTAGCTGAGTTAATTGAATAACTGAAGAAGAGAGAAAAGAAGGCCTAACAGGTAGACGCAGAACTTAATTGCAAATTAAATTAGAATTTCAAATTAGAAATGGTATTTCCTGGTTAAAATGTAATGATGTTATCAATAAGTACCTTGAAGCAGGGTAACCCAACCCTAATTAACTACAAATTAAATTAAAATTTCAGAGCAATATTGATAGTTAATGATTAGAATTTTCATGTTGTTGTCATTAAATTATAAGAGCAATTATAATTCAATTTCATCAGTAAGTATTGTTGCAATAGGGAAACAGGAACGGTAATTAATTATTAAATGAAATTAACATTTCAAATTTGTAATTATGAAATTAAATTAGAAATTTTGAATCCCTAAGGATAGCAAGTTACTAATACCCACTGATCAATCATAAGGGCAATTATAATTAGCTTAATCCGTACCACCCTAATTACTTACAAATGCAATAAAAAAAAATTCAGAGCCCTTTTGATAGTTAATGATTAAAAATTCTAATGATGTTGTCATTAGATTATAAGAGCAATTATAATTAAATGAATCAATAGATATTGTTGCTATGTAAAAGCAGGAACTGAAATTAATTAATGAAATTAAATAAAAATTCCAAATCTCCAATTAATTATTAAATTAAATAAAAATGTCAAATCCATAATTAATTAAATTCGTAATATCTACTGATGTCATTAATATTATAAGAGCAGTTATAGCTGAATTAATCCCAATGAATCATTACAGTAATGAGGAAGAGAACCATAATTAGTTGCTAATAAAATCCAACAGCGTTTAAGCAAGGGAGAACCTTAAACGTGATCAAAATCCAACTATGATTTTGTACACAAGGTTTATTACGTTTGCCAACGTTCCTTTTCACTGGGAGGAGACGAGAAGAGAGAAGGATGAAAAGTGTAAAAGAGAGAGAGATGTGAAAGAACCCACTAGTGTGAGAGTTCAGATACACACGCTTAGAACACATCAGCACTGCCAAACATTGCATTCAAGACCACCAAAATGCTACGTGCTAACCGCTAGCTTTCAATTCTACTAGCTTTGCATAGGCTTCAATGCAAAAGCATTAGCTTCAGTTAGCTTAGCTCATGCTAGGCTATTTGTTTACAAATAGCTTGAAAATGGCACTGGCGAACTGCGCTTGCACACTTGAAAGTTACCTCGGAAAAGGTTTCTTAGAACTTCTGGGTTACGTGTGTCACTATGGCAATGTACTTTGCACTAAGCTAGCATGCAGATTACACACAGTTTACGTGCTTCACGTGAAATGACGGCGCATTTCGCACTGAACAACCAAAAAGCACTCTTTAGATTCTAATCTTTATAGCGCTGAACACTCTCAACTCAAAAACACGTGTATTTAACCACAATTCTCAAAAAATAAAGTTCGGACATCCACACGTGTGCTTCTTAACCTACTAATCAGGGATCAACTTCTTCTATAAACAAACCACCGGCAACAATTGCCCTGCTATCTCTCATTCTCACGCATCCGTGCTATTAAAGGCTTATGAAAGCAAGAACCTGCGTAAACCATTAAATGCATTTCATTAACCACTGACCTATTTAGCCTCTGCATCCTCTCTATATGATCAGGCTATCTACATCCTAAGTCAGATTGAACCTTAGGAATAGTTGTATATTAATTATTGTATATAATAATTATGTTCCTACTAGCATTCTTCGGCTTCCTACTATGCTCAGAATTCGCTCCAACTTCATCTACATTCAATTCCTCTATCCACCCCTTAGTGTCTTATGATAATTCATATAATTTCAAGTCAAAGTCAATAAATTCAAGACTCTTGAAAAGACAAATAAAATGACATACAATTTTGTGCAGACAACACTTTTATTTGTTAGCCTATCTCTCTTTCTTTCAGTAGCGGAAATGTGAGATTCTGGAAAAAAGATCTAAATTTAGCGGGAACGGTTGGGTCGGGAAGAAAATTATTCTAAGCGGACAGTGGGTGAACAAAGAGTGAATATATAGTGGGAGCGGGTGGGTGCGGAATATAACCTAGCGGGAGCGGGCGGGAGCAGCACTAAAAAATAGTCCTGTGCAGACCTCTACTTCCATTATATGACTGACAGACTGCAACGGTTTAAAAAATCTTTGTTTGTGTTCTACTGAAGAAACAAAGTCACCTACATTGTGGATGCCCTGGGGGTAAGCAAATAAACATCACATTTAAATTTTTGGGTGAACTATCCCTTTAACTATTCCATAGCTTGTTTGTGGTGTGGTCCTAGCTCGTGAAAGGGAGTTGACTTGTTAACTGAGGTTCGGGAGTGGGGCCACGCCCCAAACAATCACCTGACATCCTGAAACCTTGATATATCGGGCCGCCTCATACCATACTGTTTGTCTCCTTCTCTCAAACCCACCCTTTCTCATCCATTCAGCCATCCTTATCCCATATTTCTCTTTCTTTCAGGTTGTATCGGGGGGTCCTAATCGTCTGGCCTAAATATACAATCAAGACGATACCCCACCCTGAGTCTCTCTGGGCCTACACTTCTAGATGCCCTGATCAACCTGACCATCATCCCATTCCATCTACCCCTTCATCTTCTTTCTACTCTTCCCTAACATCCTGTTCAATTAACTATTCCATAGCTTGTTTATGGTGTGGTCCTAGCTCGTGAAGCTTATATTATTTTCACTGACTCTTCCAAATCTCTCTAATTTTTCTATTGCACCTGTAACTCTGTCTCGATTCTACTCTCTACAGTTTAGCACACATTTTAACTTGTGCTTTGCTGAATTTTGCTCACAGTTGCACTTGGATCAACCGTTATCTGACTTGGATGCTGATCAACATCTGAGCCTCATGAATTCTGCCTGGCTCAAGGTAGCAAATGCAACTGCCCCACTTAAGCATCACAAGCACAAACCAAAATCTGAACTGTGGCAAAATTCTCATACCCGTCTCCTAAGACAAAACTGTAGAAAGGCAGAACGAAAATGGAAAAAGGACAGGCTGCATTATCTCTTCAAATGTTGAAGAGATATGCAGATATGCCTCTTCTTTTCTCTCTTCCACCTTCAATACCACGACTGAGGTGCCCTTGAGCAAGGCACTGAACCCCAAATTGCTCCCCGGGCGCCGCAACATAAATGGCTGCCCACTGCTCCGGGTGTGTGTTCACGGTGTGTGTGTGTGTGTTCACTGCTGTGTGTGTGCACTAAGGACGGGTTAAATGCAGAGCACTAATTCCTAATGTGGGTAACCATACTTGGCCACATGTCACTTCACTTCACTTTCACTTCAAAGACTCTCTTAGGGAGAGGTGATTGAAGATGATTGACAAGCTTAAACCTTCATTCTGTTCTAGTGATATCATTCACCTGAGATTTAAAAAATTTATTATAGATTTGATTGGGCAAGGTTTGGTGTCTCCTATTAATAAGTGTCTCCAAACTGGCTCTGTTCCTGCCAGTCTTAAAGTGGCTATGGTCACTCCTCTGCTCATGAAGCCTTCACTGGATCCTTCTGTCCTAAAAAAAATTCGGCCAACTTCTGTTTTACCTTTCATTTCAAAAGTTTTGGAGAAAATTGAGCTGAATCAACTTCAACGTTTTCTGACAAGTAATTGTATTTATGATGTTTTTCAATCTGGTTTTAACCTGATAGCCCGCACTGAACCCTCTTTGTTTGCTCGTGTCAATGATTACAAATAGATTAAATGAAAAGGGACATAATTAATCTTGACAAATTTACTAAATTTGTGTAAGCAGTACACATCAAAACATGCATAATAAAAACGCAGTATACAGTGGGTACGGAAAGTATTCACACCCCCTTAAATTTTTCACTCTTTGTTATATTGCAGCCATTTGCTAAAATCATTTAAGTTAATATTTTTCCTTATTAATGTACACAAAGCACCCCATATTGACAGAAAAACACAGAATTGTTGACATTTTTGCAGATTTATTAAAAAAGAAAAACTGAAATATCACATGGTCCTAAGTATTCAGACCCTTTGCTGTGACACTCATATATTTAACGCAGGTGCCTCATGGCTGTATTAGATCAACTGTATGACCAGCTATCAGTGTGAATGCTGTCTATATGAATGGCCATAAGAGTGTAACTATTGACTGTATGGCCGGCCATCTGTATGATTACCATCTGTAAAAAAAAAAAAAACATTCAGTGTGGTACAATTTTTTTCAAGGCACTTCAGTGTCAATAACTTTTTATCTTTTTGAGCATTATCAACTCTATACTATACTATATTATGGATAGTAAAGCCTAAAGTGACTTTTTTCCAAAGATACCTAAATTGTCACCTAAACATACCAAAATGGGGGGAGCAGGTTAACAGGTTAAGTCTGCTCACAGCACGGAGTCACCCCTTTTGAGAGTGTTAAATGATATTTACCTCTCTACTGATTCCAGAGACTCTGTTGTTCTTATTCTTTTAGATTTATCGGCTGCTTTTAACACCATAGACCACTCCACACTATTATCTAGATTAGAGTCTTGGGTGGGTCTAAAAGCAAACATTCTGAATCTATGGTTTCAGTCATAGCTGTCTGACAGAAAGTTTGTAGTGAAGCTGGGCTTCTCCTGCACCTCTGATCTGTGGCCTTCCACAAGGCTCTATTTTATCTCCCTCTCTATTTTCTCTTTACATGCTACCTCTGGGCTCTATTCTAAGGAAACATGGTGTGTCTTTTCATTTATACGCAGATGATACGCAAATCTATCTACCAATCAATAGAAAACATTCCACTACGAATTCTTCTTTTCTGCAATGTTTAGAGGAGGTTAAATCATGGCTAGCCCAAAATTTCCTCTTCCTAAATGAAGACAAGACCGAGGTAATTGTTTTCGGTCCAAATGAGAACTCTCAGTGTATAAGCCCTGAGCTGGAAAGTTTATCCGTTTTTAGATCCTCACGGGTGCGGAACCTAGGTGTTCTTGTTGACCAGCATTTAAAATTTGATAAACATATCTCTTCCGTTATTGGATCCAGTTTTTATCAGCTTCGTTTACTGTCTAAAATTAAAAACATTTTCACTCCTAAAACTCTAGAAATGGCTGTTCATGCGTTTGTTACGTCTCGTCTAGATTACTGCAATTCTTTATATTGCGGTATATCTAAGTCTCAAAGTGCTTCAGCTTGTCCAAAACGCTGCAGCTAGACTTCTTTCAAAGTGTGGTAAACATGAACACATCACTCCAATTCTTAGATCCCTACACTGGTTGTCGGTTTGTCAGAGAATAGAATTTAAAATTCTTCTTTTTGTATTTAAATCCCTACATAACCTAGCTACTGTCTACCTCTCTGAACTTCTTCTCTATACTCGTCTAGAAGGCTATGATCCTGTGACCAGGCTTTGTTGATAGTCCCTCACATTAGGCTTAAGCGTAGAGGGGAGCGTGCATTTGCGGTGGCAGGGCAACGACTTTGGAATACCCTCCCTTTAGAGATTAGAATAGCCCATTCTCTGTCTGTTTTTAAGTCCTTGCTAAAAACTTATTTGTTTTCCTTAGTGTATTGACTACTGATATATGGTTATTTTTCAATGGGTTGTTTTTATTTTATTAATTTTTTCTGGTCTGTTTTCTGTGTATTGTTTTATAATCCTGCTCTTCTGTAAAGCACTTTGGTCAGCCTGGTGGCTGTTGTAAATATGCTATACAAATAAAATGAACTTGAACTTGTATCCTGGTTTCACCACTGTCAGTGTTGCTCAGAATGTCTCTTATGATGGCATTATGTATTGAAATGGCATGATAATTGCCCATGGGTCTCTTTGTGGTCTTCCAGAATTTGCAAAAATTACTCAAATCTGTATAATCGAAGACAACCTGGCTTTCGTTGCCACAAAAATGTGTTTATGGTATCGAGAGCATTTCAGAGCCTTTGAATTGGTACCAACTCTGGATATTTGCTTAATTCCCCATGAGTTGAAAGACCCATACCCTCTTGCTGATTATATGGTTTGAGGTGTCTGAATGATTACGGTACACCTAGATAGATAAGATAAGATAAGATAAGACAGATAAGGTGTAATAACCAGCCACTGAAGTCATGTGGGACATATCAATGTATTAAGCTGCTTCAGCAAAACTGTCATACCTAGTATGTACTACTTAGAGACTACTCTCCGGAGGATTAATATGAAAAAAAATGTTATTCAAAAATGTAATGTCTTTTTCATTTATTTAAAGGAATAGTTCCAAGTTAAAAATGAAAATTATGTTATCATTTGCACACACTCATATTGTTCCAATGTAGTTCTGTATGAGTTTCTTATTTTGAACATAGAATATATTTTGAAGAATGCTGGTAATCAAACAGTTGTTGGTCCCATTGACTTCCATAGTATTTATTTCCCTACTATGGAAGTCAATGGAAACCAACAACTGTTTGATTACCAGCATTCTTCAAAATATCTTCTTTTATGTTCAACATAAGAAAGAAACTAATACAGAATGACATTGGAACGACATGAGGGTGAGCAAATGATGACAGAATTTTCATTTTTGAGGTGAACTATTCTTTTAATGTAAATAGTTACGATCGAGTCTGCTGGCATCTGCTGTACTCATATATTGTACTCATATATTCATCCCTCTCTCTCTTTCAGAAAAGTTTAACATGATGGGTACCCCAGCCAAACTTCTAGTGATCTTAAGAGAAAGTAATTGTGAAAGGTTAAATCTCCCAGCTGGTATTCCAGACTCATTTCCGCCCTTAAAAGAGAAATACAAACACAACTGAGAGTCCTTGAAGATTTCCGACTTTCAATTTCAAACTTTTAAACTTTCAAGATTTCAATTCAAAGATCCTGATTTTAATGAATTTGTCAACATCAGTTCAACTTCAGACATACACACAAGGTCATTTTTTGACTTCATCTACAAGTATCCCTACTTCTTCATCTGGGCCAGAAATAAATGAGACCTCTTCAGTATCATCCTGTGATACAGACATAATCTCATCCCCACAGTCATCTGTACTGTCAACTCCAGAATCTGTGTCCTCCATTAGAAGTCAGGCATGGCCTGAAAGTTTTCCAAAACCACAGTTTAGTTTTGATGCAGATGTGGCGAGAGCTAGGAAGAAAAGACCACTAGGGTTTGACTAATTCAAAAAATTTAGAACTCCACTATAATGAAACCGACTACGCCACTCTGATATTTTATACAGAGAATATTGGAAATAATAGATTAAAGCACACAAGTTTGTGCACTAATTAGGACCAGAGACACGAGAACCATACAAAAGTATCTTTATTAAGACATAAAAAAACCAAATCAACAGCACTCAGGGTGGAAGGCCAAGGCCTCAAGTTGGATCATTGAAGAGAGTTTATACACAAAAAGGAGAAGAATTCACAAATCACTCATTGAAAACTAACCGAATAACAACACGAAAACAACAACTCTAAATTACGTATAGGGCTGAGGGCTTAAGAACCGGAATACTATTAATCAATCTTCAAAAGAAACAAACCTCACTCACACCCCAATCCGTGCTCCATACTGCATCACCACACTCAGTGTTCAACCCAACACCAGCACGCAAAGGGATCAACAGAAACTCATGCCTATAGCCCTCAGCTCCTAAAAACAAAACATACACACACACACAATCAGTCACACACCCAAAAGTACACACATATAAACCAATGATCACAAAAATAAACAAATACTCACCAAAAATAAACAAATAATCACAAATATAAATCGGTATAAAGACCAACTTAATACACTAACCCACAAATTAACAAACAATAAATGGCCAGAACACACAGACACAAACATGAAACAAAACAAACAAGTGTGTGTTCCTTCTCTTTAATTTCAGAACACGACGACTCCCTCCCAACCACACTCTGCACACCAGGTTGGGCAAAGAAGGGAAGATCCCAAATGCCCTTTTCAAGCGGCAACCACGGTCTAGCACACCGAACGATCACACTTCCTTATAATTTGATGTAGTTTGAATCCCAAAGCCTCCAGCTAAGTCTGTTGCATATACCTAAAATATACAGAGAGGATCGGTATTATCAAAATCGCACACAGTGCAAGTGACGTCGAGAACGACAAAGCGCACATGGGATGCTAACGGAAGAGGGAACCCCCCCAAGACAATCGGAAATGACGTGCCACGATAGAGACTCCCGGACTATTTATAGACAGGTAATTACTTCCAACTGCCCCGCCTTCCCTCCATTCAGACC
>NW_015505703.1:925271-941058 GCF_001515645.1 Sinocyclocheilus grahami
ATTTGATGTAGTTTGAATCCCAAAGCCTTCAGCTAAGTCCGTTGCATATACATAAAAAAATATACAGAGAGGATCGGTATTATCGAAATCGCACACAGTCCAAGTGACGTCGAGAACGACAAAGCGCACATGGGATGCTAATGGAAGAGGGAACCCCCCCAAGACAATCGGAAATGACGTGCCACGATAGAGACTCCCGGACTATTTATAGACAGGTAATTACTTCCAACTGCCCCGCCTTCCCTCCATTCAGACCCGGAGGAATAAGCCATCCCATCACACAGAGATGCAACTGCAAAAAGCACAACTTGCTTATCAAACTGATGGTACTCTCCTGAGCCCCAATACCAAGCTAAAGTCTGACATTTTGGATGCTTTAGCCTCAGTTCAAGTTCAAGGCATACCCTTTATAAGTGCAGATCTTGATGATGTAGCTGCTACTTTGGTACACAAGCACCCATGCTTCAAAGAAAAAGGCTCTGTGAGTGGCTACTATGGCTGGAAAATTTGCCTGAAATATAAGATGGCAAATTACAGGACTTAATGAGAAACATAGGATGTTCTGAGCTAATCATCAACTCCCATAAGCGAAAAGGATCAATGGGAAGCCCTAACCAAGTGAAGAAACACAGAAAAGCTGAGGTAAATAATTGCCCAGATTACCCACTGGGTGAAACAAAAGAGACCCTTGAAAAGCAAAGGATTATTCTACTGTCCGAGGTAACTAAAAAAACAATGAGCTAGTTGTCAAGGTGCTGATGGACTAAACATTTGCACTCCGAAGGCATAAGGGTTGTCGAAGATTTGCCTTTCATCATTGAATTTAAAAACAGATGGCCAGCACTCTTTAGTGAGCGAGAGGTAAATCTTTATGTAATGTCAACTTTGATCAATTACTTGGATGTTGTTGTAATTCTAAATAATGAAGTACTTTAGATGTAATTCAGGTTTATGTCCATTGGTAATAATTTTGAATGCCGTCTGTAATTGCCGGTAAAGGAATACTGTTGGTGTAATATTATTTTAATTTCTGTCACAAATTTATCAGCAGCCAACCTGATTTGTCCTTTGAAAATTGTATTAGATATCTGCAGAATTTAGTCGGATTACAATAATCCCTTTGGTGTCCAAATTCATGGGCCAGCTTGATAATTTCTCAACCCAGCTCCTCAAAATGCTCAAAAAAAAAAGAAAAAAAAGAGCAGCATCACAGAAGATCACAAACATCCTTTCAGTTATGGATCAGGTAAGTGCTCTAAATTCATCATTTTAAATCTGACAATAATTCATAATAGTTTAAATAACGCTTTTACCCAAAACTTAAAGGGATAGTTCACCCAAAAATGAAAATGATGTCATTAATTACTCACCCTCATGTTGTTCTAAACCCGTAAGACTTTCGTTCATCTTCAGAACACAAATTAAGTTAGTTTTGATGAGTTCAAGGCCCAGAAAGGTAGTAAGGACATCGATAAAATTGTCCATGTGACAATTTTTGTGCAAAGAAAACCATAATAATGACTTTTTTAACAATTATTCTCCCTTGAGTCATCCTCTGCCTCCATTATCGAGAATACACGACTAGGGATGCTCCGATCAGGATTTTTGCAGCCGATACTGAGTACAGAGTTCTTGTCATGGTGATCGGCCGATACCGATGCCGATTCTGATGCTTCAAGCTTTATATAGATGGTTTCATCAGGCGCACACGCCTGACCCGAAGTTAACTTCCGATCTGTGTTTGTTTATCAGTCTGGCTATGGCGCTGGCTACAAACACAGTTAAAGTTAAGGTGATGAGTAGACTGAAGTTGGGCTCAGGTGGTTGTGCTGTGGGATGTGTTTCCCATACATTTATTTATTTGTGGCGCTCGCCACAATATCAAAACTGACGGATTTTCCAAAAGGCTTTGTTGAATAAACATGAGCACATAACTGCACGTTTAAAAATTTAAACGAGGCGCGGGTGTTTTTATATCACTGTATTTCTGAAGGAAGACTAGCTTTATAAAATTTTCGATGTTATATGCCTGATAAAACAGCGTTTGTGAAAGGACTAAGGCCTGTGTTAATGCTATTGAGTAGGCTAATATGGCCAAAGAAGTTATTTTGTTATATAAATAAACGTTCATTTAAGAGCAGCCCACGATCAGCGTATTATGTTACCGTTATTCGCTCTGACGAAGTTTTGTTCCATCCTCCACGCTGTTACAACTCACAAAAGGCTATTTTTAGCCAAGCAGCGCGGAGAGCCGCGTCAGAAAAGTTACGCGGCTGGCCGGTATAAACACAAGCATTAGAGCGGCCGCGATCAGCTCCGGTTCACGTGGAGCCGTAACGCGCTACAGACGTGAGGCGCAGATCAGCTCTAACGTCACTGAATCTGATGTTAAAAATGAACCATCCATTCATCATGAAAAACATACACGACAAATAGTGAATTTTTCATTGTTTCTCGAAACGTCATAGCATTTCCACACCGGCGATGACGCTTCATGTATGTCGTCACGCGTTGACGTCATCAAATTGCGATCGGTTCGTGAGATCGGCCAAGTTAGGGAGTACCGATCGAGTCATAAAATGTGATTATCGGCCGATACCGATCTCCGGCCGATCGATCAGAGCATCCCGATACACGACACATGCATGTTCTACGTCAGCAGCAATGCACAAATGTGTCGTGGTACTCTTATGAATGGTGGTAATGCGGACGGTGATGCGGAAGGTGATGCAGAAGAGAAGAATTGTTGACTAAAGTCAAATTTTTTTTTTTTTGCACACAGAAAATATTCTCGTAGCTTCATAAAATTATGGTTGAACCACTGATGTCACATGGATTGTTTTAACAATGTCCTTACTACATTTCTGGGCCTAGGAACATTTCACTTGCATTACTGTCTATGCAGGGTCAGAAGGCGCTCAGATTTCATCAAAAATATCTTAATTTGTGTTCCGAAGATGAACGAAGGTCTTATTGTTTTGGAACGACATCAGGGTGAGTAATTAATGACAGAATTTTCATTTTTGGGTGAACTATCCCTTTAAAAGTCAGCCATTATTTACTCAGCCTCATGTCATCGAACATCTTACGAGACTTCCCGAGTTTTTGAACGAAAGTCCTGAATGACTGTTATTAAAGGTCATTTAATGAATTTGAATGATTTTCAATGCCCTGCAGAAACCCTGTCTTTGTTGGAAAAGTAAATAAATAATTACAATTATGTTTGCTTATGTTATAACACTTTTCAGCAACAATATGTGTAACATGTCCAAGCAGAAATGGTAGCATAATGATCATTTAAATGCTATTTGTCCTAAATGCATTTAGACTTAGTTAGAACACCTAGGATGTGTTCTAAATGTTCCCCCCCCCCCCACCAATTATCACACTTGCATGTGAGTATTTTGTAAATCCTTTTGACAAACTAAAAAAAAATTATAATAATTCAAGTGTACAGTTTCATTTGTTTCAATCTTGAAATAAATATTTCTGAGTTATGTATCCCTCTGTGTTGTGTTTGTTTATTTTTTCGTGTTAGGAAGATAACTGAGCCTTTAAATCTCCTTTGTAATAGATATGCTTATAAATCAAGAACAAGGCATTTATAGCTGTATTTATAAACTGCTTACTAATGACTATTAATGTTGGGACAATGCTTTAGAAAGGATGAACTGACTATTTACTAATGCTTACCTAATGATTCATAGTGTGCAGTTATTATAAAGTGTTCATAATTTCTATTCATTTTCCACTGATTTACGTGAACAAATGAAACTTAGCAGCTCCCTGGGCTGTCTCGGTATGTTTACTCTTCCGTGCTCGTGCTCTGACTCAGAGGAACCTGATTCGTCCATCACTTGTCAATCATAACTGCGCATCATATCCCGCCCCGTCTCATCCTGTAACGCGCTTCCCTGCTCTTCCACGTTCATATCTGACCACAACTAACACAGAGAATAGTCTGTACCCATGAAATATCAAAATAATAAACACACAATTACGATAGTATATGGTTTGTATGTGATTTTCTTGAGATTTAGGGTATTTTCATAATAAAGAATGTGTACATCTGAAATGCAAATTTGTGCAGCGACATAAAAGGCTATGAATAGTATATTTTAGCAACAACCAAATTCCACATGTGATTGCAAAAGGAAATTATTACAAACACTCGATGGTGGTTTAAAGTGAGTTTTAAGTAAAAGTGTACTAATAATCTCATAAATTGTCTCTAGTAGCTCTAATGCAGCTGCAGAACAGGTGCAGTTCTTCTTCATAATGTATTTTGTCATAATAATTGACGTAAGGTCGTAAGAAAATGTTTTGTTTTAGAAATACTTTTGATAATAGTTGGGTAAATGTATACTGGGATTGAAGCGATGTGGTTTGGTAAACCTTGTAATGCCAGAATAAAGGCTAATAATGGCTGAATAGAAACAAAAGAATTATGATAAATGAATAATGAGGATTGTGTGTCATACCTGGCAGAGGCGTGAAAGGTTCATCGGGTGAGAACAATAGAATCATGAATGGGGCAGTTTGCAGAGCCAGACATGAGGTGACAGCACGCAGGAGAGCTAACAGGGGGCCATAAATTAATTTTATTAGCCTTTTATTAGCCTTCTCTAAAAACACACATGACATGGCCTTAGAAAATGTTTCATAAAATTCACAGTTTTAGAGATTATGTCCTGAAATTTGAAATGAAGCATTAGTTTGGCTTTAGCTTCATTGTGTTTCTAAAAGCATTTGCCACAGCAACATATTTTTTATACATTAAAAAAAAATGTTTTTTAATATTTTAGTTTTTATGTTTGAGCTTATATATCTCTATTATTATAACAGTCTGAGTAATTCTGATTCTTGAACAGTAAACTTTGAAGTTCAGCTTTGTGAACATACGTTGATTATGTGTCTAATCAGATAGAATCATGAGCAGCAACCTTTTGATTTTGGGTATGTCATTTGTGTCTCCATGCTGAAAATGGGGGTGACAGCAAAGGGGTTAATCAACTTTATAGATTAAAATAAAATCAAGAATATTAAGTTCAACTAAACAACATTGCATTAACATTATGTAATTAACTTAAGTTTATTTAAATAAATATTGTTACTTAAATGCAACCTAACTCCCTTACGTGGAACCTGTTAGTAATTCCAACATATCATTTTTTGCAACCACGATCGGATGATAAGAGCAAGTCATTTGTAACGCTGATGAGAGCAGGCTCATATTATGATACGGTCTAAATCAGAAGTACTCACAGATACCATTTCTCTCTAAAAAGGAACATAGATGAGAGGATACACTGAAAAAATAACTATTAAGATTTACTTTAAAAAAAAATTGGTAACAAATTGCACGAACACATTTGAAGTTATTTTTTCTGCTCTAATATCAATAACATCTTACTCGTAAATATTATGTAATTATATTTAATTTAAAAATTGTTATTTAAAGTAATTAAGTAAAGTGTATTTATTATTTTATAGACAGGAACCTTGCATTTATAAAAAATATTAAGTAAATCCTACTATTTACTGAAGTAAATAAGTAGATTTTATTATATGTTTTGATCGAGTTGTCCCATTTACTTAGTATTATGAAAATGTATTACTCCCTATGATTATGTAAACATTGCCTAATTTCTTTTTGATTAATATAACCACATAAACTGTATTCATTTTGTCTATACCAGGGGTTCTCAACTCTGGCCCTCAAGGTCCACTTACCTGCAGAGTTTAGCTCTAACCCTAATCAAACACACCTGAACAAGCTCATCGAGGTCTTCAAGATTACTAGAAAGTTACAGGTTGCTAAACTCTGTAGGGACATGTACCTCGAGCGCCAGAGTTGAGAACCTCTGGTCTATACCTTTATCACAAATCACACAACTAAAATACAGTTAAACTCTTTATTTTTCCAACATTAATAAAAGTCTGGACACAAATTTTTAAAGGTGCAGTAAAGCCTCATAATTTATGATGATTAATTTAACATATTTTACATCACCACAAAAAATTGTTTTCAGTGTACTGCCTTTTCTAGTATTTTTGACAGAAAAGGGAGATTTGAGATCGGTCTGTAATTGACTAATTATCTAATCAAGTTTTGTGGTTTTTTTTATGAGGCTTAATAACAGCCAATCTGAAGATTTTGGGGACATATCCTAACGGCAATGACAAATTAATAATATTCAGAAGAAGATCTATGACTTCTAGCACCTCTTTTAGTAGCTTACATGGAATAGAGTCTAACATACATGTTATAGGTTTTGATGATTTGAAAAGTTGATACAATTCTTCCTGTCCTATAGCAAAGAATGAGTGGAATTGTTACTCAGGGGATCTATAGTGCACTATCTGATGCGATACTGTGGCTGACGGCTGCATGGTTAAAATTTTATCTCAAATAGTATCGATCTTGGAAGTAAAGAAGTTCATAAAGTCATTACTGCTGTGCTGTTGGGAAATTTCTGCATCTGTTGATGCTTTATATTTCGTTAATTTAGCCACTGTATTGAATAAACGTCTCAGGTTGGGTTTGTTCACTTCTAAGAGAGACAAAAAGTAGATTTAGCCGTTTTTAGGGCTTTTCTATAGAAGTAATTTCCCACCATGCAATACAAAATAACTCTAGTTTTGTTTTTTTTCAAGCTCTGCTCCATTCTCCGGGCTGCTCTCTTTACGGCGCGAGTGTGCTTGTTATACCATAGTGTCAGACTGTTTTCCTTAATCTTCTTTAAGTGTAAAGGGCAACTGTATCTAAAGAGCTAGAAAAGAGAGAGTCAATAGTTTGTTACACCATCAAGTTTTTCTGAGCTATTGGATATGCTGAGGAATTGAGACAAATCAGGAAGATTATTTACAAAGCAGTCTTTTGTGGTAGAAGTGATGGTTCCACCATATTTGTAACAAGGAGTTGAATGTGCACCTTTAACTATATGGAGTATACACAAGACTAGATAATGATCTGAGTCATCATCACCCTGCTGCAGAATTTCAACGGCATTAACATCAATTCCATGTGACAGTATTAAATCTGAAGTATGATTACGACAATGAGTAGGCCCTGACATGTGTTGTCTAACCTCAATGGAGTTCAGAATGTCTATAAATGCTGGTCCCAATGCATCTTTTCGTTATCAATATTGATTTTTAAAATCACTAACAATTAAGACTTTATCTGCAGCCAGCACTAACTCAGATAGAAAATCAGTCTGTATGGTGCACTGGTGGTCTGTATACAGTAGC
Organism: Sinocyclocheilus grahami; assembly: GCF_001515645.1. Taxonomy (NCBI): domain Eukaryota; kingdom Metazoa; phylum Chordata; class Actinopteri; order Cypriniformes; family Cyprinidae; genus Sinocyclocheilus; species Sinocyclocheilus grahami. Next base: position 932,526 of record NW_015505703.1, read on the forward strand.
CAGTACAAATGTCACAGGGGATTTATCATTAACACTTGTTTCTTTGGGTAATGTTATATGAAGCAGCATTACTTCAAACAAATTATACTTAAAACCAGACTTCTGAGAAATGTTGTGTAAAGTGAATGACTGCACTGTATCCCTTAAATGTCCATCTAGTTTGAACGTGCTGCTTGCTAGCAATTGCTGTCTTCACGAAAACTTTGCATTCAAATATATCAACTCAAATCAATATTTTGTGTCTAATTATTTACTTAGGCTAAAAATCGATATGGAAAGTTTGCTTTGAGGAATCAAACGCCCCCCAAGAACACCTCAGCGTCCCCCCGATTCTCTCTAAACGCACTAAAACGTGCTTTGTGAATCAAAAAGCTTAATTTTTCGTTTTGGTTTTATTGTATTTTAATTTGGTGCATTTGAAGGGAGTGTGACAAAAACCAAGTTAAAAATATGAGAAAAACATCTGAAATTAGTTTATTATGCCCAGGAGAATGTTTAAATAAGCATGCTATTTAAATTACATGCTGTTTAAATTAGCAAAATGCTAATTGCTTCAGTTGTAGCATGATCCCTGTTCATCATTGCAAAGGCAAATGGGCAGGTTACTTCTGTTTACGCTCAAACGGCTTCCTTTTACACTGAAATGCCTTCCGTTTACACTGAAAAATTCAGGCACATCCACACATGAAATCACTTGCATATATATATATATATATATATATATATAGTAGCTAAGATAAGTAAATGGTCTTCACTCTGATTCAGTGGTTTATTGTGTTCATCAGATTTACATTTTTACTAGAAAAAATACAAGTTGTAAAACTACGCGCAGGTTATTCGCCTGAGGAGTAATTACTAAGCATGTCTTGTTCATATAACAGCAGTAGCATTAGCAGCAGCAGCAAGCAGTTTTCCTAGTTCATGTATGTGAGAATACAACGTCAAGTATAGCAGATTTAGAACAGTAAGGTGAATTGAGTATTACCTTATTTGCCCGAAATCTCCAATGCTTTTGATATCTTCTGTGGGCATTCATTTCTACATTAACCGTGGACGGATCGCTTTCAGATGCACACCTCCCTAGTGGGGTCGGTTTGCAGTTGGCGTTACACAGTTGTTCACAGTTTAAGTCAAAGTGAACACGTATAACTGTCTTTCATAACGTCATACTGTCAACAGCCTTACCGATTTAACCATAACAACTTAATGAGCAGCAAAAAATAATGTACCCGCTCATACGTGTACTCGTGCTGCATTGCAATGCATTCAGAGAGGGAGTGCTCATTCTTAAAGGGGCCAGATACAACGTCAAGTATAGCAGATTTAGAACAGTAAGGTGAATTGAGTATTACCTTATTTGCCCGAGATCTCCAATGCTTTTGATATCTTCTGTGGGCATTCATTTCTACATTAACCGTGGACGGATCGCTTTCAGATGCACACCTCCCTAGTGGGGTCGGTTTGCAGTTGGCGTTACACAGTTGTTCACAGTTTAAGTCAAAGTGAACACGTATAACTGGCTTTCATAACGTCATACTGTCAACAGCCTTACCGATTTAACCATAACAACTTAATGAGCAGCAAAAAATAATGTACCCGCTCATACGTGTACTCGTGCTGCATTGCAATGCATTCAGAGAGGGAGTGCTCATTCTTAAAGGGGCCATATCTCTATTTCACTTGTTACCTTGGTTCAGTGATAGTGCAGAGTTTATAATGAAAGTCATGTTTAGTGATAGTTTAAAGATAATCATGAATTAGTTTAAAATGTAAATATACTACTAATAATAAATAAATTCCAATCAGTAGCCCATGTACAATGTAGCTAATTGTAGGACACTCTTAAACTGGGATTTACTATTTGTGTATTCAGTTGGACTTACAGCAATTATAGTACTTTCATGGAGTGTAGCAGCAGTATCATTGAATTCAGGTTGCGTTATTAGCGAATCGTTAATAGCAGAATGCATAGCAAATCAAGTCAAATTATCACTTGTTTATAGCAGCAGCAGCAGATGTATCTGGTTGCATTACATTTCAGTGATAACACATGGGGTAAAGTAACTTTAAAATTGAAATAGGCTTTTATTACTTTGTTTATTTAACAGGGCTTACAGAGATTTTGTGAATTATTCAACGCGAAATAGACATTATTTGTTTGCGTTTCATTGTTTAATAAAGACTCTTAGTAATTCTAAGTACCTTCGTGCAGTTGTAGCAGCAGTATGCATAGCTATTCAGATCGCAATTTTTAGCGAATTTAATAGAAGTTTTGTTGCGTTGACGTATCGCACTGCATACATTGCAGACAGCTTTACCTATCGTAACGGGTCTATTGACTTGTCATGTTGTGCCGCTCGCGTCTGGCGTAGACACTGTGTTAGAGTAAAATAGGCATTCGCCTAACTACTTATGCCTAATTTATGGATCTCTCAGCAGTTTAGTCTCTTGTGCAGTAGCAGCAGCTTGCATAGTCATTCAGTCATCGAGATTTTTCTCAGCAGCAGCATGCACAGCATTTCTATGTTGCACATTTTAATTCGGACACAATTAATATAAAAGCAGACAACTGCATTTAAATATAGTCACTGTAGTGTCCTGCTCAAGACCATCTTGGAATGAGCCATGCCTTTAGCAATGATGTGTTTACTGTTCATACAATGTAAACATTATTGTTCTTAATATGCAATATAAATATTTTAAATTATCAAAATAAATGAGCAGCTGCTTTTGAGGCAGAATTAATCCTGGACATATGACACCACAACTACAGGGTGTACAGTGATTTATTCTTTTGTCAAATATATTGTTAGCTTATTAATAAGTTAAAGGTAAGTATTCCATTGCCGTAACGTTGATGAACGTTAATGGGGAAAAAAAAAAATAATTATAACTCTTGAATGACACATTTAAAACTATTTGCTCAGGTCGCCCAAGCCTGAGCCAGGTGGTTGCTGGGGGTTACTTCATCTATCCACCTGCTGTGTGATTCCTGTTTATTAATGACACGCAGTGCACGTTTCTACCTAGGTAAGTTTGAGCTATTGGCTTAGACACACATAGTTATTTAGGTCATTAATTAAATAAACCTAAGGGTACAGCACCCAGGTTCACATCGTTAAGCCACTAGTTAATTTATCTAGGCTCCATTAGCCCAGAAACACTTTTAACTCAGGTCACTAGTTTAAGCTATCTGGTCAACCGATCAGGTACACACAGCAATAGTTCACTAGCGTTAAGCCATTTGGCCCAGGCTCACGTAGATAGCAAACACATGGTCTCATAGCTCTCCGGAGCAGCAGCAGTACATATGTCTTGGCAATAGATCTGCTTGTTCTAGGGGACTTTACCTTTTATATTTCTTCTGCCTATAGAGATGATTTAAGCAAATTATTGTATAGCAGCTGCATACATATTTAATTGTCTTGTTTTCTTCTTCCAGCTTTGTTGGGGGGTTATTTTATATGCTATTTATGCAGCAGCAGTATGTCTTAAATACTCACGGCACCGTATCGCCGTAAGCATTGGCAGTGGCAAGTTCCTGTACTTGCTTGCAGCAGCAGCAATAATCTACAACTACAGCAATAACCAACAGCAGCAGCAATTCAGCAGCAGTGTAGCAGATCTATTCCGCCAAGACCAAATACATTAACATTGTCATATCCATCACCATGCTAAAATCTTCAGAGTTGTCATGATTGAAATATAAAGTTCAGTCATGAAACTCTAGATGGCACAGGCGACTGGTTGTTAATATAATCAATGATATTCAGAGAGTTAAATGACTTGGCACAAGCTGATTGGTTCATGCTGCATATGCAGCCAATGAGCTTGCTGCCTTGCATATATAGCATTCACTAGAGATTCCTGCAGCACTGACCTCATGCGTCATCAGCCTGGAGCTGCTTTCGTGTACAACTGTTGGCGCAAGCTACATTAAAGTGTTTATTATGTTTTGAATATGGATATTTTTCTTACAAAAACGCATCAATTCGCTACAGTAGGCCGTTCACCCACCAGAGCCGTGTGAGACACTTTTGTTTATGGATGGGCGCTTTTTACACGCTGACTGGCATTAAACAGCTTGAAAGATCAAAGACAATTTTTTATATAACTCCGACTGGATTCGTCTGAAAAAAGAAAGTCATATACTCAGGGCTCGACGCTTACTTTTCTTTTTAGGAGCACTTGTGCTCCTAACTTAAAAAATTTAGGAGCACGTTCAAAATTTTAGGAGCACCTTCTAATCAATAATCCAAAATGTTATCAAAAAGTAGCCTTCCCATTACGAGGTAATATTTGACTCCTCTAACTTTATTAAAAGTATGTCATCTTTTGTCAAATTCTTAAATTATATTTTATAAGCTTAACAACAGAATAAGAGTAGAATAAGAAACAAGTTAAAAATCAAATGAAATCAGTATTAACAAAAATAATTTGTAGAGGTGGCACAGAAGAACACAAAAGTGTTGTTTGATGTACTTTCAGACATTTAATGAGGCTCAGAAGTGGAATGAGTGCAATTAAATCCATAAATCCATGATGATATTAATGTTTTAAATATAAAATTTTGAATATAGAAATATTAAATGATTTAAATAACTGAAAAGATAAAGCAGGTGGCGGCAAGTCACTGATTTTTATCACTGAATCATTCATTCAATTGATTCATTCGAACGGCTGATTCATTCAAGAGTGACTGTCTTTATGAATGGGTAATCATGAATCACTGACTCACTAGATTCGTTTAAAAAAACTGTTCGTTCATAAACGAAACACCGCTGTGTTTGAATGGAGATGCGCAGCGGCTGAGCTGTGACTTTGTTTTTAAACTATTTTCGAAATATTTCGAAATACAACGAAATAGAGCAAAATCAGACAATAGTGTTATAGTCAGACAATGTAAGTAACTTAAAATTAACTTCTTGTTTATTGAATTGTATTGTATTAAATCAGTTATCACATTTACAAACTCCCTTAAAAATCATTCAAAGCTGTCACTCATCATCTTAGTTCATCGCGAGCTCACATTTATAATCAACGAAGCTCTCTACACTGTGTGATGAATCTCTTATTTACACCCTGTCTACACTTTGCTTATGAAGGATTGGTGAGATATGTCTGATACATTACTCGACGCTGCAAAAACACGTAGAAAGCTTTGAAGCTTCCCTGAGCGCAATCACAAGTATGATGATGATCGGGTCAGTCGCACTGGGGCTCCTAAAATAAATTTCATAGTCGCACGCAGTAGTTTTCAGTCGCAAATGCGACTGAAATGGTCGCACTGTCGAGCCCTGATACTCCTAGGATGCACTGAGGGTGAGTAATTTATGGGCTAATTTTCATTTTTGGGTGAACTAACCCTTAAAAGCTTCAAATATATATTGAAACATTACTAAATCCATATTTTGTAAAAAAACTAATAAAAAAAATAAAAAGAAGCTGAATATAGCTGAATTATAACCTAAACATATGTATATTCATACAATTTCATAAACATGAACTAAATATATAATATATTTTAAAAATGTAAATATGATATAAACTCATTGGTCTCCACCACATCACTCAAAGGTAAATGTGTTAAGTAAAAAAAAATTTGAAAAATTACAGTCATATCCCAGCAGAAACATGAAACATATTATAATGTGTTCTATGGGAGTGTGTGTACCATCTGTGTGTTTGTGTCAGTTTGTCAGTTTAAATCTAGATTAAAGACCCATCTCTTTAACCTGGCTTACACATAACACACAAACACATTTCTAATATTCAAATCCGTTAAAGGATTTTTAGGCTGCATTAATTAGGACAACCGGAACCGGGAACACTTCCCATAACACCCAATGTACTTGCTACATCGTTAGAAGAATGGCATCTACGCTAATATTAGTTTGTTTCTTTCTTATTCTGAGGTCACCGTAGCCAACAGATCCAGTCTGTATCCAGATCAGATGGTCACTGCAGTCCCCTCGATCCAGTTCGTATCCAGCCCAGATGATGGATCAGCACCTAGAGAGGACTTCTACAGCCCTGAATGTCAGCGAAGATCAGGTCAACTAGATGAGCCACAAAGACAGATCTCCAGTGAGTTAGACGGCCACCGGGACAAGACCACAGGAACCAGTTGAGTCATCTGCACAATGTGACATTGCTGCAGCCTGGAATTGAACTGCTGGTTTTGTCTGGTCAGAGGAGAACTGGCCCCCCGACTGAGCCTGGTTTCTCCCAAGGTTTTTTTCTCCATTCTGTCACCGATGGAGTTTTGGTTCCTTGCCGCTGTCGCCTCTGGCTTGCTTAGTTGGGGACACTTAATTTCCAGTGATATCGTCGACTTGATTGCACAGACACTATTTAAACTGAACTGAGCTGGATGATGACATCACTGAATTCAATGATGAACTGCCTTTAACTGAAAATTGAGTGTTTACTATTATCATTTTGCATTATTGACACAATATTTTCCTAATTAATGCTGTACAGTTGCTTTGACACAATCTGTATTGTTAAAAGCGCTATATAAATAAAAGTGAATTGACTTGAGCGTGTTTGTGTGTGTGTGTGAGTTTTTTCTGTATTGGGGATATTCTGTAGTCTCAGCCTTTCGTTTGGGTATAAATCTTTAATGGATTGTCTCAGATTTTGATTTTGACCCGAAATAATTTTCGGGTCAAAATGACCCGAGGGACGGATGATTAAATCCTACGTGGCATCTCATACAACTGACATGTGGGCAGGAATATAGCAATATAGCTAGATCTAAATTCAGAATATTATCATATTGCCCAACCCTAAAACTTAAAGCATAATACAATTTTATATTTGTTTTATTCTGTACTTTCCTGAAATCATTATGACTAGTAGATTATGTTCTATGTTCGGGCTGATGTTACCGCAAATCTGTGCTCAGGATAAAACTTGCTGAAGGCTCATGACTGAATGGAGCAGCAGGCACGTTATCGGAGACCTTTTCTATCACAGACTTAGCAAGTTTTATTGAAGTGACAAAAAAACTACACTATTTGTTATGACACTAATCTACTGTATGTTTTACAGTTTTGTACTGTAGAACGCAATGCATAGTAGTCTAGTCCATTTGAAGCAATAGCACATTGGTGCTGAATGGGTGTTTCACAGAGAATATAGGAGTTTGAACAAAAGGAAATCTTTGCCTGTCTGTGTTTACAGTGCTAATGACAGGAATATTTTTGGAAAATAGAAGAGAACTAACTGAAGCAGACAGGAAAGAGAACTTTGAAACTGACTGAAGTGAGGAGCACTTAAAAACTGTACCGGTCACTGTCATAAGCAGGAACTGATACTGAAAAGCAGCAACTAAAATAAAATTGTTTGTGTTCAACACGGAAGATCCAAAGCATGTATAAAAAAAATAAAATAAAAAAAGCTCTGGTTACTAATGCAATGCTCGGTTCCCCGAGATAAGAGAACGAGCATTGTGTTGTCTTGACGAATATGGGGAAAACTCCTGTTTTACTCTGATACTGAAGCCTGATTTGTTAATGTTTGTGTAGCTGCGCAAACCAATGGCGCTCTAGCCCGCCCAAAATGGGCGGGGCCTCCTGGCTATATAAGCCGACTCATAGTGCCTTCTCATCAGAATCACTCGACTGAAATGACAGTCATCGATTCGCGTGCAGCTTATAGCATGGCTAGTTACACAACGCTCGTTCCCTTATCTTAGGGAACCGAGGTTACGTTAGCAACCATAGCATTCCCTATCAAAAGGTAACCCTCGTTGCATCATCTTGACGACTATGGGAAACGCATCCAGTAGCACAGTGCTATGAGCAGATGCAGAACTAAGCCTGCTTCTATGAGCTCAACCCAGGAACACTCAGTGAGAGTTTCTTTCACAGACTTTTAAATGAAATGTTTCCTCCTGGTGGAATGATAACTCAATCCGAGCAGTTGAGTCTTTAGCCATCTTCAAGAATCAGCTAAAAACACTTCCCTTTCATGCGAACTTCGAACTGCGTCCTCTAGGGGTCGCTATGGGGAACGCCTCGTCGTGACCCGTGTCTGAAGCATACATTGAAAAAACACCAACTTGTTGGCTGGCGACAGCCATGACGTCACTACTGGTGCGACTATAGTATAAATAGGCGCCGGGAGCACACATCATTCTCTTCTTCGTCTTCATTGACTGTTTTGTTTGAAGCATGCATTTCTGTGGTAAGAGCGATCTCTATTCATCTTATTATGGCGAGCACTAGCAAAGCGTTTAAGGATGTGTGCATCCGTGTTGACGTTGTTTAACATCTGATGACACACACGATCTATGCGTTATTTGTTTGGGCGAAGAGCACGCACGCGATGCCTCCGGCGTGCACTGCGAGCGTTTTTTCCAAGGGAAAAGCTCCGCTCTTGTTTGTCTCTCTTTTCGAGGAAAAAGGGGCAGCAGTCTGCTTCCCGCGATTCAGGACCAACCGCTGCTGAGGCACGGAAAGGAATGAGCTCGTGGGGATCGCAGGTGGATCTGGCCGATGAGTTTGAAGAGGGGTTTCCCTTTCGC
>NW_015505703.1:941215-947522 GCF_001515645.1 Sinocyclocheilus grahami
TTATTGTGAGTATGGTGCTTTCTTTCGAGCGTTAATCCTCTCTGAGGAGTTGGATTCCTCGCTCCATGGGCTGTCCTCGGGGTTGTATTAAGCAGTGCTCCCCTTTATCAGAGGGTTACCTGGAATGAGCAGCGTTATTCCTCTGAATTCTGAGTTCTTCTCTCACATGAGAAGTTTGAGTTCTCTGTTACTCCAGAGCCCCTGGAACCAGCAGCATCAGGCGATTTAGGCCCTTCCTCTACCTCCCTGATGCGCTGAGTGTTTGGCTAGCTTGCAGTATGCTTACCCTTCTGATTTTAACAATCATGCTGCAGGTCGAGCTCTCTCTCTTTGAGAGTTGGGTTTGTGCTCCCTCAGCCAAGGTTAACTACTGCTAGCCGTTGCAGCATTGGAACATGCTGTAGGTCGAGCCCCCTTCTCGACTGAGAACTAGGTGTGTTGCTCCCACAGCTAAGTAGATTATTGCTAGCTGTTCCACCATTGGAACATGCTGTAGGTTGAGCTCCCTCTCGATTGAGAGCGTTTTTGGAAAGATAAGCTATTTCTATCTATGGGCTGCTCTTTCAGGGTGCCACGAGAACCCCTAGAACGGTATTTCTGAAATCCACATAGCTGGTAAGTGTGCACGTCATGCTTTGCCCACTTTTCTAAAATCCTGTACAGTAAGAGCTACGCGCAACAGCTTCGTGCTCTTTCTGAGTGGTTTAAAACCCCAGTTCCGCCTTGGGCACCACTCCTCCTATGTATACTCTGGATACCTACATTAACAGAGTGTTGCTACTAGGGATCTGTTGAGACAGTTCCTTCAGCACATACAAAGAGAAACGTGCGGTAGCCCCTGTGTGACAGGCCAAGACTAGTATGATTCTAGGCTCTTGGTCGTATTCCCTTAATCTTATTCTAATTAAGTAATAAAAAGCAGTTGCAAATGTTGTACAAAATAATTATCACCACTACTCATTTGCAGCAATAAAATGTGCGAACAAGCCTATTTCCACAACATGATGCATGATGGGATACACTAAGCTTTGAATACCTCTCCATAGTGTGGATTTAGTGTGCATTAAGGGCACTACGCTTTGGCATTTTTAAGACCTGGGACAGTCTTGGGCACTTACTTCCTGACGCACACACGTGCTCTCAAGTGGCCAGAACTATCTGTTCAGTAGTCTAGAAAGGCTATTCTGTTCCCGGCAAAAAGTCTCACGATTTAGTAGGCTCATTCGAGATGCATCAGCGCAGCGCCGAAAACATACAAATAAAGGTAATTAAACATCTAAAATTATTATTTGAAGCATTGGGATTGCTAGACGAGGGCTTAATTAACTCATTTTTGTGAAAAAACTTTACCTTTTTTTTTGCCAGTTGCTCAAAATTAGCCTGTGCGCATTCTGACTCATTTTGCCAGCACGGGTTACATATAGTGTTGGCTTTGTTGAGGGGGTGGTGGGTTTCAAACCTAACCAGCAGTTTACTCAAATGAGACTGCTATTAATGCTAACTCATTTTTTTCTGTTCCCCACTTACTTTACTTTACTCAAGCACTAACAGAACACAGACTCTGACTGAGCCAGGCCAGTTGACATCCAAGCTTTTGATCATACATTCATACAAATCATCTTCATGATGAAATTTGCAGTAGGTCAGTGTGTTAGCATATTCATTTCTATTTTAAAACAAAATGTATGCCACTGAAAGCTCACATGTACATTAGAACTACAGTACAACATACTTTCTATACACAAAACCAGCCTCATGTTGTTTTAGAGCTGTGAATGATTGCAACGTATGTGCAGTCTATTGGTCTTATGACTTTATAGCAGTCAAGAATTAGCAGTCTGTCGTACTTTGTCATGATTCCTCCTAAGAATTCAGTAAACTCAAAAATAAAATCCTTATGTAATTTGGGAGGTCAGTAAACCAGCGCACATAGCACAGGATTGATTAAATCAATTTGCAACAATTGTAGTTCAAAACTGGTGTATATATCAGCCGGCAGTCTCCGACAGCCGAAATGTCTTTTAAAAACTGATGCAAGTCCTCCACCTCGACCAGTAGTCCGAGGAGAATTAAAATATGTACACTCCAGTGGCACAAGTTCCGAAAAAGGGCTGCTATCCCCAGCATTAAGCCAAGTCTCAGTCACAAATAAAAGGTCCAGACTATGTGAAGTAAAAAAGTCATTCAACATAAAGGACTTATTTACTAATGATCTTGAGTTTACCAGAGCCATCCTGACCACAGTCGAAGTCACCAGCCGACCATGATGCATGATATAGCGGCCGAAGATTCATTAGATCCACACCACCTCTCCGCAAATGAGACAAACATACCTGAGGGGGAATTGAGTGGAAAACAGGTACAACAGGCCGAATCCAGCAGTACAACGGCTCCAGGCAACGCCAAGAAAAGTGGCGATCCCGGACCAACTCATATCGGCGAACAGAGGGGTAGGAATGGGGCACAGCAAAAAACGCCAGGTACGATTTCCATCTGATAAGTACACCACCTCGCTTTCCACATCTCCAACGTCGCTTTCTCCCGGGAAAAGCACAGGGTAGCTGGCGTAAGCTTTCCGGAATAGTAGACAAAGGTGGAGGAAAACAGCCATTCGATTTCCTTAGATCCTCGTTAATTGATATTTCGACTGCATTTCGAATATCAAAAAGTGTTTGCTTGTCATAGACAAGTATAACTGAAACATGTTGAAAAATCAGAGATAAAAACAGAACAATAACAAACAGCCAGATAGGTTGAAAACGGCAAGCCAAACGCACCGGCGCCATCTTCACAATCCTGCCAATCTTATCTTAGCTTATGAAACACGTGAATGAAATTAAATTATATTGCCGTTTTAAATGTGCTTCTGATTACAGATAGCCTGGGATTACAAAAGATTTGTATTTTAAAGACAACCAGTTCGAAAGGATCATAATTTTCTTTTTGGTTTAAAATAATTTCTTAATATGAAATTTGAATAGTGTGACAATTAGAGATTAGACTGTACAGAAATTTAAATCTACACGCTAATACACACTATACTCATAGTCACGCAATGCTGATTTTGTTAACATTACTAATTTGAGAATAAAGTATAACAATAATAATCATTTGCATGGTTTGATGTGATATGAGCTAACCGATCTTTAGATTAAATCACTATTGTAGCATGATTTGTTGTAATGCTTTTTTCCTCCGTTGGTCAGAACAAACAAAGATGGTGACAAAGAGGCAAAACTTATGGACTGCAGCTTTAACTATCAAATCTGACCTTTACGAAGTATTGTGAATCCGGAGGAGAGTTTTCTGGAAGGTCCGTTTTATGCATAAATTACTCAGAATTTACTCATATATTTACAAATTTTTCATGAATGAGGCCCAATGTGTGCACTTTTGGAGTAAAAGTTTGTATGTTGTGTAGTGATCTCACCACTACACAGTGGTCTCAAAGTCTAAAGTCCTGCAGTTATATTTAAATTAGGGTTAGAGTTAGTGTTTTTGAGTCTGATATCACAAAAAAAGGTCCCTGTAAGCTGTCTTGCTTCCTGTAAGCTATCCTGGCATGTTCCCATAATTGCCATTAGGGTGCTCTAAAACACGGCAATTGGTATTCTATATAGAATTTATTATGTGAACATGAATGGACTTACTTTGTATACAATACAAGTATAGGTTTAGATCATGCTCAAAGAGTGTAACATCAGTCTCATACACTGCATTCCTCTCCTGTAGGAGATTTATGCAGAATGTAGCTGTGTCACTGAAAACATACCATTATACTTAATACTACTCAGATAAACTGTATCAAGATAAAGTTTTTTCTTCTTCTTCATGTCATATTATTTTTTTTTCATATATCATTTAAAATCAATTCAGAACCATTTTGCAAAACAGTTAACAGAACACAGCATATCCCATCCTTACTGAGTCACCATTATTCAACTTAATGACAATGAGTCTCCTTATTCTACCTTTTAACTATTGGTAGTCAGTGCTTTACACTAAAGGGGCTTGTTCCAAAATAATACAGATGGAAACCCTTTAGTGCTTGTTAACCGAGACTGTCCTCCTCCTAAAAACGACCCCATATGTCGTTTGTGCAAGCAGCGTATTACGACCTATTGTTAGGTTTTAAAATCAAGCGCCCTCTAGCGGCCTTAAAATTGTGACAGTCTCATTTATCGGGTGTGTCGTCATCAAATGACCTTTGACTGTCGTTACCATCATTACCAGTCAAAAAAGGAGGAGTGACCAAACAATTCACTGAATATCGTTGTCCAGGTTTGTTTTTTAAGGTACTGTTCTGATTGTCTGCAATTAATGTGAAAATAAGTGCAGTTTGACGTTTTCTTTACAAATCTGTTGCGAATTCCACTAAACTAATATGATTTTACCACAGTGCTGTAGCTCGTTCCTGTTAGTAAATGTCCAGTGAACACAACACTTACCATATTTTTACCATAGTAGCTGTTTTACTATGTTATTTGTAGTTAAAGCACAGTAACCACAATTCTTACCATAGTTTTACTACATTAACCACAACACTTACCATGCTTTTAACACAGTAACAGTGTTTTTACTGCACACAATTTGTAAAGCACAGTAACCACAACACTTACCATACTTTTACTATAATTACTGTGTTTATTGCGTACTCTTTGTAGTTAAAGCACAGTAACACAATTACCATGATTTTACCACATTAACATAGTTTTCATGTGGTATGTGGTATTTGTAGTTAAAGCACAGTAACACAACAATTACCATGATTTTACCACATTAACGTAGTTTTCACATGGTATGTGGTGTTTGTAGTTAAAGCACAGTAACACAACACTTGTCATGGTTTTACCACAGTAACATAGTTTTACTGTGGTATTTGTAGTTAAAGCACAGTAAGCGCACCACTTGTCAGAGTTGTACCACAGTAACATAGTTTTAATGTGGTATTTGTAGTTAAAGCACAGTAAACACATCTCTTGTCGTGCCTTTAATACCTTTTTGTAATGTAATTGCAATTCTGTGTTTTTTTCTGTCTTGCAGTTTCTTCAGATCACATTCATCTCCATCTCCTACAACAACATTTAGTGTCCAACAGCTCTTTATGAAGCCATTACTCTCTCTCACTCTCTCTCTCTCTCAGATTTTCCTTGCCTATTTTTCTGAACTGTAATTCATAATTTAGTTACACATATTTTTATTTCTTCCTTTCTCTTGTTCATCATGGCATATTTTCAAAGCTCAGAATAAAATGTTGATCATTTATGTCAGAAAGCTGCTAGTATTAACAGGGAACTTGAACTCGAAGCTCAATGCTGAACTTGAAGAAGCTGCCAGGGAAGCTGAAGTCCTTCAAAGGTTCAACACTTCACAGGTAATGTTGAAGACATTTAGTTATTACTGATTTAATTTAATTAATGTATCCTTAATTTATGTGTTAATTATAGTCCTTACTTTCAAACATTTTGTTCACAGATCATTCTGTCTCAACATGTGCACTACTGCTCAAAAGTTTGGGATCAGTAAGACTTGTAATGTTTTTTAAGTCTCTTATGCTCATCAAGGCTGCATTTATTTGATAAAAAACACAGAAAAAAACAGTAATCTTGCAAAATGTTATTACAATATAAAATAATGGTTTCTATTTGAATATACATTAAAATATAATTTCTTTCTGTAATGCAAGGCTGAATTTCCATCAGCCATTACTCCAGTCTAAAGTGTCACATGATCCTTCAGAAATAATTCTAATATGCTGATTTATTATTAGAATTATCAATGTTGGCAACAGTTGTGCTGCCAAATATATATATTGCTATCACTTTTTATCAATTTAACACATCCTTGCTGAATAAAAGTTTTCTTTCAATAGTCAAGTCAAATCAAGTCACCTTTATTTATATAGCACTTTTAACAATACAGATTGTGTCAAAGCAACTGAACAGCATTAATTAGGAAAATAGTGTGTCAATAATGCAAAATGACAATAGTAAACACTCATTGTTCAGTTAAAGACAGTTCATCATTCAATTCAGTGATGTCATCATCCAGCTCAGTTCAGTTTAAATAGTATCTTTGCAATCATTTGCAATCAAGTCAACGATATCGCTGGAAATGAAGTGTCCCCAACTAAGCAAGCCAGAGGCGACAGCGGCAAGGAACCAAAACTCCATCGGTGACAGAATGGAGAAAAAACCTTGGGAGAAACCAGGCTCAGTCGGGAGGCCAGTTCTCCTCTGGCCAGACGAACCAGCAGTTCAATTCCAGGCTGCAGCAAAGTCACATTGTGCAGAGGACTCATCTGGTT
>NW_015505703.1:947675-947940 GCF_001515645.1 Sinocyclocheilus grahami
TCCTTCAGAAATAATTCTAATATGCTGATTTATTATTAGAATTATCAATGTTGGCAACAGTTGTGCTGCCAAATATATATATTGCTATCACTTTTTATCAATTTAACACATCCTTGCTGAATAAAAGTTTTCTTTCAATAGTCAAGTCAAATCAAGTCACCTTTATTTATATAGCACTTTTAACAATACAGATTGTGTCAAAGCAACTGAACAGCATTAATTAGGAAAATAGTGTGTCAATAATGCAAAATGACAATAGTAAACA
>NW_015505703.1:948147-953013 GCF_001515645.1 Sinocyclocheilus grahami
TGAGTTTTTGGATATGCTCGGCCCTGGCAGCTTTTAGAGCCTGTCTATAGCTGGACATACTGTTTTTCCACGCAATTCTAAAAACTTCCAAGTTAGTTTTTCTCCATTTGCGCTCAAGACTACGAGTTTTTTTCTTGAGAGAATGGGTATTACTGTTGTACCATGGCGCAGTACGTTTTTCTCTAACCTTTTTCAATTTGATGAGGGCAACAGCTTCTAATGTATTAGAGAAGATAGTGCCCATGTTGCTAGTCATTTCGTCTAGTTCATGTGTACTTATTGGTACACAGAGCAGTTGAAATAAATCAGGCAGGTTATTTGTGAATCTGTCTTTGGTGGCTGGAACAATAGTTCTGCCCGGACGATAAGCGGAGCCATGTAGTTAATATTAGTAATACACAGCATGCATGATACAAGGAAATGGTCAGCTTTGAGGTATGATATCTATATCAGTAAGATCAATTCCATGCGATATAATTAAATCTAGCGTATGATTAAAACGATGAGTGGGCCGCTGAACGTTCTTCACCATATATAACTTGTAATATGATTATCATAGATTGATATTATCCGAGCCGCATGTGCAGTACCCTTTCCGTGAGGGAAACTTGCCTTCAAAACATTCCAAAAACTACAGACTCCAAAACACCCAGCGATAAAGTCCTGGATGTGAAGACCCCCCTCTCCCCCCTCTAGTGACGCAGAGGTGTCAAATTGCACGGCTCTGAAATGGCCGCTGAGTTGAGAGACATGTAATCTGACCAACTGCAGTCCACAACCGAACACAGATCTCTATAACATCAGACGTGCTGGCTGATAGCGCTTTTGATATGGAGAGCGCGTCTTTGACAGAAGCGTGTCTAGTGCGCAACCTGAACAAAATGCTATATATCTCACCGATGGAAGCATGCAGAAATGTGAAAATGATCTTGTTTGAAAGAAGAGATCCTAATCTAAAAGATAATATAGTTATATATATATGTTTGCGGCTGACTGAAGCAGTGCTACGAGTATAAATGTAAATTCACTCAGAGGTGACAAAATTTTACATCGCGATTTTATTGAAGATCATTCGATCTAGAGACCTGCACTCCCGCGGGAGTACCGTGGGACCCACGGGAACCAATGCAACAGGGTGCAGCGCGGGACAACTCTTGATGGGCGAGTGCGGGTGCGGGCGGGAAAAGACTAGTGTGTGTGCGGGAGGCGGGAGAATAAAATGATTCGTGGGACTCCCGCAAAATAGAAATTATCTAAAATTTGCAACACATATACAGTATTAAAAATAAAAACTGAATACAGGCTCAATACAGGTAGAAAATATGGAACTAAATGAAAACAATAATAAACAATAATCACCGTATACATATACCTTTGCAGTGCAGCACGGTATGAATTAGTGCAAACAGAATGTCAGGGTGCAGAATAATAGTGAGTAAGAGTCCAGACAGTGTAACTGATAGAGTGCAGTGCATATGAGGCTGGTAGGGTGTGTGTGTGGTTTGAAGGGGCATTTTTTTAAATGTCTTTTTTTAATACTCAGGGCTACACTCTCCCCCACAAAATTAAATGTCTCCTGACATTTCCGGGAACAAGTAAAGCATTTGCTTAAAACACCTCGGCCATCCAAGGCCTCCAATAGACCTTAGTCTGTGTTACCTTACAGTTTCTTTGTACCAAGGACGGTTGACCCAGTGTATCATAACTCAGTACAACAGGCTGATGTCTCAGTCTCGGGGGTCACTGTCTTACCGTCTGTCTGTCTCCTAGTGTGGGGATCAGAGGGTCTACTCCTGATCCACCATACTCAGGCTTATTAGGGTTCAACTCAGGTCTCTGATATTGTAGTGGCACATCCTCTTCACTTTGTAGTGGCACATCCTCTTCACTTTGTAGTGGCACATCCTCTTCGCATTGTAGTGGCACATCCTCTTCGCATTGTAGTGGCACATCCTCTTCATGATGCTGAGGCTGGAAAGGCTCTGCCAGAGGATTCAGTGAAGTCCGTCTCTGCCGTCCCCCTCTGCCAGGTCTGAGATGCCAATTGAAGGTGCCGCTGTATTCATCACCGGAAGTGTCACTCTGTTCTGGCTGCTGTCGTTGCTGACGTCGAGGTTTGGTTCTTTCCTTTGATGAGCCCAGGGAGTTTTTCTGTGGCTGGACAGTCTCTGCGGGTGGCTGGTCAGGGGGGAAGAAGTCACAGGGCAGCATGAGGTTTCTGTGAACCCCTCAGTCCCTCCCTTTTCTATTTTCTGGGCTGATCTCATAAACAGGGCTGCCATCCGCTTTTCTTATACACTTGATCCTCCCAGTAGGGCTGAATCTTTCCTGGCCCCCCTCTGGGGTTAAGGTTTCTGAGGAGAACTCTGTCACCTTGGTGGAGGTCTCTTCCCTGAACTTTCCTGTTGTAGAAAACTTTTCCCAGAGCTGCTGCCTTAATGCCCGTTTTAGCTGCAATCTGATATGCCTTTTGCATCCTCTTTTTCCAACAACTCACATAGTCATCATACGTGTCCTGGGACTCATCCTTTCCAAGTCTGAACAACAGATCAATGGGCAGGCGAGGAGAACGTCCAAAGATGAGGTAATACGGCGTGTAACCTGTTGCCTCATTCTCAATCTTCCTTCTCCTTGTCCTCCAGGGTGCACAGCATGGACAACAGGGTACGGTTAAACCTCTCCACTTGCCCGTTACCCTGGGGGTGGTATGGTGTCGTGTGCGAGCTCTGAATGCCAGAAAGTTTCTTCAAGCTGGCCATCAATCTGTTGTCAAACTCTTTTCCCATTTTGTGATGTAGTCTGCTTGGGAACCCGAACTTGAGTGCAAAGTCGTTGAAAATCTTGTCAGCTACAGTCTTGACCGCTTTGTTCCTTGTTGCATAGGCCTGTGCGAACCTCGTAAAATGGTCCATGACCACCAATATATACTCGTACCTGTGCTTACATTTCTCCAAATGCAGAAAGTCTATGGAGACGAGCTGGAATGGATAAGTGGTCTGGATCGGTATCAGAGGCGCACGTGCCTGCTTATTAGGCTTCCTCTTCTTGAGACATTCACACACTCTTGTGACAAAATGTTCAACATCTTTACTCATCTGTGGCCAGCAGAACCATTCTCGAATCAGGTCAAGTGTCTTTTCGACCCCCAAGTGACCCATGTCCTGGTAGTGAGCACATACGTGAGTGGGTTGTTATCTGTATATACCACGAACGATGGGGCATGGTAAAGATAATCCCGGAAACGTTCGCAGATGGCCCACTTCAATGCTAAAAACTCTAGCTTTCCAGAGTGCAGATGGTACCTCTTCTCTGATGGACTCAGGGTGCGAGAGCCATAGGCGATCACTCTCATCTTCCCCTGCTGTCTCTGGTATAACACCGCACCCAGACCGACTTGGGATGCATCACATATGCTCCCAAGTGCTCCTCAAAGCGGTGACTGTGTACCAGGTTTTCATCAAGGTACGGGAGGCAAATCGTATCTCTCAGGTCAGCCAAACAGTACTCCATACTCATCTAAAACTCTGCGGGTGCCGAACTCAAGCCAAAGGGTATACGCATCCATTCGTAGAGCCCCCAGGGTGTGATGAATGCTGTGAGAGGCCGGCTCTCCTCATCCAGATAACCCAGGTGGTACGCTTTGCCCTGGTCTAAGACCGAGAACCATGAGCTCCCACCCAGGGCATCAAACATATCCTGAATCCTCGGTATCGGATGGCGGTCGGGGACTGACTTACGGTTGAGTTCCCTGAAGTCAACACAGAGATTGAGACTACCGTCCTTCTTGCGGACACACACCACAGGTGACGAATAAGGGGATCGGGAAGGTGTGATCCACCCTCTTCTCAATAGATCCTGCAGGTACTCCTTAACTTCATTGTGAAAAGGCTTTGGGACGGACATGTAGGTCTTTTGCACTGGGCTGGTATCATGGAGGGTGATGTGCATCTTGAGAGAAGGTATACAGCCCACATTATCACTGTCATAGGCAAAGGCCTCACATTCCTCCCGCAACACTCTCCTTACAGCCTCCTGCTGTCCCTCTGAGAGATAGCAGAGATCCACAGGCGGGTCCCATGAGGTTGGTCTTCTTTCAGTGCTTGAAAAATAGCACTGATTGTCACGTCACTTCCTGTTTGTTGCTGCCGTGTGTTTTGAGTTTGAGCTTCGTCAAGTTAATTCTTTGTCGTCTAATTTTTTATCTTAAAATCAATTTTATACACCATTTTTGTTTCTATAACGTGTGAATATATCCCCTATCGTATTCTACAACAAAAACAGAGCGCCTTATCACTAGTTCTATTTTTGACTTCCCGAGTCCGCTATTAGCATATAGCCCACTAGCATCGCCAGCGTGGTTACCGCTAATCTCGCTTACATTACTAATACACTTACTTGCTTTAATGGCGGATGTGTGTCTACCTTTGAGTGCAGGTGAGGACACGTTTGAGCTGCATTCGGTGAAGCTCGAGCTGGAGGCCGTGGAGAAGCAGATCTGTGACCTGGTGGCGAAGCCCCGGGCGACGACCTCTCCCTCTCCGCCACCTCCGATCTTCGAGATCTCCACTCAGAACCACTTCGCTCCCCTCCGCGAGACGGAACGCGACGCTGTGATCGTCGGAGACTCCATCGTCCGGCACGTCCGTGACACATTAGCTGAAGGTAAAGTGCACACTCACTGTTTCCCTGGTGCTCGTGTTCTCGATGTTTCTGCACAGATACCCGCGATCCTGAAGGGCGATGAGAGCACAGGAGCGGTCGTGCTTCACGCGGGGGCTAACGACGCCAAGCTGTGGCAGACAGAGACACTGAAGAGGGAGTTCAGGAGCCTGATCGAGACGGTGCGCCGCACATCGCCCGCGACGA
>NW_015505703.1:953283-961291 GCF_001515645.1 Sinocyclocheilus grahami
GTTTCTGATGCAGAAAAGCTAGTTCATGCATTCATGACCTCTAGACTGGACTATTGTAATGCACTGCTAGCTGGTTGTCCTGCATCTTCAATAAACAAGCTACAGGTGGTCCAAAATGCAGTGGTTAGAGTCCTTACCAGGTCAAGAAATTATGATCATATTACCCAAATTTTACAGTCTCTGCACTGGCTACCTAGACAGTCACCACCGATAAACTACCTCTAAATATTGTAGAAACTTAATTGGCTGTAAAGTTGCTTTGCATGGTGAAATGCGCTGTACAAATAAACTCGACTTAACCATTTAGCACCCAAACTCTGGAATAACCTACCTAACATTGTTTGGGAGGCAGACACACTCTTGCGGTTTAAATCTAGATTAAAGACCCATCTCTTTAACCTGGCTTACACAAAACACACTAATACGCTTCTAATATTAAAATCCATTAAAGAATTTTTAGGCTGCATTAACTAGGTCAACCGGAACCGGAAACACTTCTCATAACACCCGGTGTACTTGCTACATCACTAAAAGAATGGCATCTATGCTAATATTAGTCTGTCTCTCTCTTATTCTGAGGTTACCGTAGCCACCAGATCCAGTCTGTATCCAGATCAGATGGTCACTGCAGTCACCCGGATCCAGTACGTATTCAGACCAGATGGTGGATCAGCACCTAGAAAGGACCTCCACAGCCCTGAAAGACAGTGGAGACCAGGACAACTAGATGAGCCCCAGATACAGATCCCCTGTAAAGACCTTGTCTCAGACGGCCACCGGGACAAGACCACAGGAACCAGATGAGGCCTCTGCACAATGTGACGTTGCTGCAGCCTGGAATTGAACTGCTGGTTTCGTCTGGTCAGAGGAGAACTGGCCCCCCGACTGAGCCTGGTTTCTCCCAAGGTTTTTTCTCCATTCTGTCACCGATGGAGTTTTGGTTCCTTGCCGCTGTCGCCTCTGGCTTGCTTAGTTGGGGACACTTCATTTCCAGCGATTATCGTTGACTTGATTGCAAATGATTGCAAAGATACTATTTAAACTGAACTGAGCTGGATGATGACATCACTGAATCCAATGATGAACTGTCTTTAACTGAAAAATTAGTGTTTACGATTGTCATTTTGCATTATTGACACACTATTTTCCTAATTAATGCTGTTCAGTTGCTTTGACACAATCTGTATTTTTAAAAGTGCTATATAAATAAAGGTGACTTGACTTGACTTGCCTGCTTATTATATGACTGTGGTGTGCTACTTGCTTCGCTGGAATTTGTCTCTGTTCTGTCTTTCGTTTCAGCTGTTGTCTCATTTTCTTTCATTTGCACAGGTGTTGTGTATACGGTCTTGATGGGTTCCAGGTGTCCAATCACTCTATGACGGTCCAGACAGATGGTGCGATCAGTAGTGTTGGTCACAGAGTGTTGGGTATGTATGGCACTCTCCTTTCTGGGATCTGCACCAGTACATCATTGTAGAACACGCCTTCTGGTGGAGGATTAAGCAAGTCAGGTGAAAAGATCATGTGTTGGCCTTGTGCTCGTGAACTCACATGTGCTCTTATGTAGACAGTGGTGACTTGGTTAGCTGGTACGGGCACTCTTTTTCTGCCGGTACGAACTACACCAGTCTCTGGAATCACCACTCTGCATCAATTTGACCACACAATGAGCAGTTTTCACTGTTATTGCGAAGGCTTTACTCACTTTGTGTGCCAACTGTTTTTTTCCACCTTTAGTCTTTCCCTCGTTTCTATTAATGATGGCCTCAATGACGATGTAGCCGATGATGGGGTCACTGGCAACTGCTGGGTCGCTCGACACTAGTATTGGCACTTGTAAATCATTTATCGTGGTGGGGTCACTGCCTAGTCTGAAACTGACTTCACACAGCTACACTCACTTGATCACGCAGAATCTGACTGGCGTCCATCTCGCTGAAGGCTCGTCTCATTAGGATTATTGGGAGGTTAATGGTGCTGGTCACTCTGTCGCCTCCTCCTGGCTGGCTCGCCAAAATATGTTACACTTTTAAGAAGGATGCGATGTCTTTTCTTGGGGCAACACATTTATTTCTGTTAAAACAACATTAAAAACATAAGTTAAACAAGGAGTGCTTTTCGTTGCGAGTACACTGACACTCATCACATACTGAATGCTACTTCTGTTCTGTTAGTCAGCTACCTTAACAGAGTATTGTAAACAATAACATGTCAAATGTCTACACAGATACATGGCAATGGACACATTACTCTGTATACCACACTCAATTATCCAGCGATACCTGCTCTAAATCCACAAACATTGTAAAAGTGCTCACTCTCACAAGGTATAAAGGAAAGGTATGATGGATAACATCATACATAACATAGACATAGCCTAAATAAATATTATGAATATATACATAAATATAATAAATAATATAAACATAATAAATAAATAATATACATATTCTAAAAAAAAAATATATATATATATATATACACACACACACACACACACACACACATTTACAGACTGTGAGCCCTACAACCTACTGCCACCTGAATGCTGCTGTGCCAATTCTTCGATTGTATTTCGAAGATGGATCTGACCTCTGTCCAAACCTCCGGCTTTCACAACAGTTCATCATGTCCCTCATCGCTGCTTTGACCATGTTCATTCCTCATCCCCAACAGGACTGCTTTTCTTTGTGTTTTTGCTCTTCAGCTGTAAAACAAAAAGATGTCTATTGACCCCATGTTTAATTACTATTGCTGGTTAAACATATGAATTAAGACAGATATAATTAAGTTAATTCACCAAAAGATTTGGGTTAGATGAATAAATATTGATTACAATTTTCTACAAACCTGACTTGGAGAGGGCTGATCATGACAAGAACTTGCTGACCCTCACTATTAGCCGTTCAGTTGACAAAACTGAAAAAGGCCATCATGCAACTGCCCTGTTTCTACCTTACAACAGAGCAAAAGAGAATGTGTGAGTGAGTGGAGGGAGTAAAGGACTAAGATGAAGAGAAACAGGCAGAGAAATGCAGCATTTTGTGTTTAAGTTTAACAAAATGAGAGGAAAGAAAAAGCTGTATCTTCAAGCTATGACACTGTCACACAGGGCACATGTTTTAACCTGCTCAATATACTATAATACTTTTATGTATATTTGAGTTTTAATCGGTTTTATGTTGTCTTATGTTGCCATTTTATACCTCTTAACCATTTTAATGTGTATATGTCTTTAAGTGACTCTTTAAGTGACTCATGACAAGGGTCTGCCTGTCATGTGACTCATCACATGACAGGAAATAGGAACTGAGCAGTATAAAGGAGGCAGCATGACAAACAATCAGGGTCACGGACCAAATCACTAAACTCGCTGTATTGAGAAGTTGTTTTTAAGGACTTGCCATTCCAGCATCTCACTTTTATTGGATTATCACTTCTTTGGATTGTATATACATCGGTTGACACTTTTACATTGGAACTTACAACACGCTGGATTTCTTAAGGACTGTTTTAATGGTATGGAACTGAAAGACTCTGTGCTTTTAACAGCCTAGGATTTCTAGTTTTATTGTGTTGTTTAAAATACACTATTTATTCATTCTACATTTGTCATTGTCTCATCTTTTTAAAACCCTTATTTGACCTCACAGTTGAATCTGACCCCATTTTAAATCCATATAATTTGGGCGATAAGGCCGAACGTTACAAAGCTATATTAATATGAATTATTTTAATCATGATTACATGCTAGCAGGATTGTTGTAAGCAGTTTAAAGACCTCTTCACACCAAGGAGGAGTACATACCACAACTATTTAACATTTAATGACACAGGAACAATATCATTCAAATCTGTTTTCATTTTCATATCATTGGAATACATTTTTACAAGCACATCACCCACCTTCAAGAGGAGTTGACAAGTGCTCAATGCCGCATAGACAAGCTGGATGTGAAAGTTCAAGATCAACTCAAAGCACCCAACGAGAGGGAGCAGGAAACAACGAAACAAGTTAAGAAGCTCCAAGCAGCCCTGGCAGCAGCTCAGCTCGACCAACAACATGCAAAGGCTGCCCAGAAAGACCTGATAAACAGACTCCAGTATGCCGAACAGCTACTAGAGAAAGCCAAGAATAACATCGGAGACATGAATGCTGAAATTAGTACCTTGGAAGGCCACCTTGAAAGGTACAGAACTGAAATCTGACCCAACAACTAGACGATACAAACGATGAGCTCTACATGGTCAGAAAAGAACTCAAAGATGCTTATGAGCTGAAACAAGAGCCAAGAAAAGAGAAACATATCTCAGCCTCCCCACTGCTGAGCAGAGCAGAGTCCCATATCCAAGAACTGGCATATGACGAAAGGCGTGAAGGGCCACAACCCAAAACCTCACCTGCCATCGCCACACAACCCTTTCCTGCCAACGAAAGAAAACCGCCCATCCAAGCAGACCTTGGAGCTGCACATGGGATGACCATCAAAGACCTCAACAAGCTGTCTAAAAACATCAGCAAGTTCAACCTGAACTCCACAGAGGGCCACGACATCCAGGCCTACCTGCAAGATATCGAGTTTTATCTGGAAATGAGACCTCGTGTGACTGACAGAGACAGGTTATACCTCCTAAGAGCCACATCAAGTCCTGAGGTACGAAACTTCCTAGATCGACAGCCCAGTCAAACAAAGTCAAGCTACCAGCTACTTCGTGAGGTCCTGATTAAAGAGTTTACAGACCCTGAGTCTGAACTTGGACTGTTAACTGCTTTGGAGATCAAGCAAGGTCGACAAGAGGTTCCACAAGCTTACTACAACCGACTCCGACAAGCCTACTTTGGTGCACACAACGAACCTGACCTTGAAGAGGATGTGAACTTCAAAAGCCTCTTCCTAAGAAATCTGCACCCTGGAGTCAGCCACCATCTAGATGTCATGACCATGATGGTCATGATGGTTGGATGGTCCATGACCATCCAACAGTTGCGTGACCAACACAGAAGGCCTACAACAAGCAGAAGATGGCCTCAAAGAAAGGTAACAAAACATCCAAACTCTTGAACTCTGTCACCAAAGACTCAAGCCTAGCACTGGACGACACCCAGTGGCATCACGACACCAGAGTCTTCCATCAAGAGCACAGAGAACGTGACCCCCATGTCCACGACAGCTATCAGCCCAGCCGCTGGAAAAATCCATGGGAACAGCCACGCTTCTCAAGAAACCCAAAAGATAGGAACAACTGGAAACCTAACCAGACATCCAAAGGTAATCGCCTGACTCATCCAAGAGCAACTCGTGTGAGTAAGCGACAACAAAACCCACCTCAGCACCACTCAGACATGCACAGTGCTGAGTATGCAGAAGAGCAAGACAGCTTATCCTCAGACGACATGGAACAAGCCATGAGACAAATGAAAGAGTTCCTTCAAGAAAAGCTGAACATGGATGACCACAAAGTTGAGTCATGCTCGCTGTGACCAGCGACAGAACGGAAGGCCGGTGATCACCTGGTACACCACATCAGAGATGACAAGCACCTGTTCAACAACCACCCAGAACGAGCAAGTCTCTCACGGCCAACTGTTGATGAAACTCTGAGGTACCAAAGAACATCACCTCAGTCACCCATCGCTCAATAACAAACTGTCAAATCAACTCCAAGAACCACATTCCTGTCTGTGCAACAGCAACCACCCAAGCACAGAAGGTCAGAAAGTCTGCCACAACCAGAAGGCATCACGAGAAATGCAACATAAGAGACAAAGTTTGCACCCCAGCTTCACACAGCCATGCCAAACTAGCTCTGGTAACAAAACATCCAAACTCTTGAACTCTGTCACCAAAGACTCAAGCCTAGCACTGGACGACACCCAGTGGCATCACGACACCAGAGTCTTCCATCAAGAGCACAGAGAACGTGACCCCCATGTCCACGACAGCTACCAGACTAACCACTGGAATAATTCATGGGAACAGCCAAGCTTCTCAAGAAACCCAAAAGATAAGAACAACTGGAAACCTAACCAGACACCCAAAGGTAATCGCCTGACTCATCCAAAAGCAACTCGTGTGGGTAAGCGACAACAAAACTCACCTCAGCACCACTCAGACATGCACAGTGCTGACTATGCACAAGAACAAGACAGCTTATCATCAGAAGACATGAGACAAATGAAAGAGTTCCTTCAAGGAAAGCTGAACATGGATGACCACAAAGTTGAGTCACGCTCGCTGTGACCAGCGACAGAATGGAAGGCCGATGATCACCTGGTACACCACATCAGAGATGAAAAGCACCTGTTCAACAACCACCCAGAATGAACAAGTCTCTCACGACCAACCGTTGATGATAAACTCTGAGGTTCCAAAGAACATCACCTCAGTCACCCATCGCTCACTAACAAACTGTCAAATTAACTCCAACTCCAAGAACCACATTCCTGTCTGTGCAACAGCAACCATCAAAGCACAGAAGGTCAGAAAGTCTGCCACAACCAGAAGGCATCACAAGAGAAATGCAACATAGGAGACAAAGTTTGCACCCCAGCTTCACACAGCCATGCCAAACTAGCTCTGACTGATTGGTCAAGGCACCATTTGGGATGTGTCCAAAAGCCCAGTTTAAATGCTCAGGACTCCATCAAATCATTGCTTTTTCGTCATGTTTTTAGCTTCAATTCATCGCTTTTAGCTTTTAGTCATGCTTTTTTAGCTTTTGCTTTTCAGCCACTGCTTTTTAGTCATGGTTTTTTGCCATTACTTTTGCATTCTTAAAGCGATGAGAAGAAAACCATCTAGTCTCGTTACTTCTATTCCTTTACTTTAATTTCTTTTCTTTTCCGTTGAGAGTTTCGTGTTCTGAGTTAAGTTTTGCCGCAACTCCGCGTCTCCGAGTTCACCTCGAGTCTGTGACCGACCGCTTCAAAACTTCAACCAGCCCACAACTCCGCATCTTCAGCCAATGCCCAACCACTGGCTTCCCAAGACGTCTGACTACTGAACTTCCATCCAATCAGCAACCTCAGGAAACCCCTTTCGGCAACCAGACAAGGAAGGGAACCCCTTACACAGGCAACGCAAGTACCTCCAGATTCTAGCTGAACTGGTGCACTTAATATAATTTTAACCTCATTGAAGAACTCAATGCGAGGGTTAATTAAGTGATTGATGGTTGTTCATGTCTATGCATTTTCACTAGGGATGCACCGATACTGATACCATCGGTATTGGGCCCGATACTGGTCTCCTGTACTCGTACTCGTTAAAATGCCCCGATACCAAACGCCGATACCACACAGCATGTGATTAGCGCCATATTCAAACAAAGAAACACCGACAACAGAACAACAGACAGCAGAAAGGAGTTAAGGATGTCTACTACGAAGTATATGTATGCAATGAATATAATGTTAAACATTCAGTATTAACGCCTGCATAGCTGATGTGCGTGAGCAGACAAACAAAGCACACTGAGTGGATTGAGCGCGCGGCGGCGCAGATGCGCAAACTTGTCGAGTGAATATATCTTTCTCACAGACATCACTGGAAAGTTTGTAGTTCGGTCGGATATGTCAAAAACAAGCAAGTAAAACAATGCACAAGTTACTTAACGGTAGGGAGAGAGAGCGCGTGTACAATTCTGTTGTGTGATCTTTGATGTTCCATCACTTAGCACACGCATCATTTGGATTAAAACTAAATCGTAAAAATAAGACAATTTATAGGGGCATTCACTATAAACAATTTATTTTCAACCTTAGGCATACATGACTTTCTGGCGAAAGTGAATGCACTAGGCTGTACTGTACTTGTCCCTCTCATTCTGCATCAGTACAAAGATGTGCACGTGTTGCGCATTTTGCTTGCTTCATGAGTGTTTCTGCATTATATGAGTGGCTTTGGAATATAAATCGCAGCACGTTTCAGATGAAAAAATGCGACTTCTATTTCTGAAAATATCACAGTTAGGAGATTTATAACGAGTGGTTCCCTGCATTATT
>NW_015505703.1:971766-973322 GCF_001515645.1 Sinocyclocheilus grahami
TCTTAAACTCATTCTTTCCTTACTTTCTATCTTCCTGCAACTTGTGTGAATGTGTGAGTGCATGTGTTTATGTGTTAGACTAGTTTATATGTCTTAGATTTATCCAATAAAGTCTTATTGATATTGAAAAGAGGAGTATCTTGTGTTTTGTGCTTACAAGTTAATGTCTTAAACTGCCGATCTTGTTACTGTGCTAATTAATAGTGTTTTCACTATATTTTGGATATTAATATCCATTGCAGAGTTGATGTTATACGGCTCATTCAGTGAATCGCTGGCCGTCTCAGTGATCAGCCGTAAAACAGTGATTCTGTCCAAATTCCCTTTAAAATCTTAAATGATTCCCTTTGAGCTAAATTGACCTGTTTCCCCTACATTTTTTTTTCATTTTACATCTAAACAAAAGCATTCAAGTAAGAAAAACAAATAATCAAATGTAAAAATCCGTTTAGTGTGTTCATTACAAATAAATTGATTATTAAAACTACAAAAGCAGTTCAATCAAGAGCAGCGATCTTTTCTTTTATTGTTAGATTAACATTAATGAGACAGTCGGCCTATATATTAAGACCGACTGTACTGCACGGATCTGCTATAATGTTACACATCAGATGTTTTCCCCAACAGTTGCCCAAACGTTCATTTAAGACATAACTGATTATGTTTGCGTTAATAGAACACTTGAATACTCAAATTTTGTGTATACAGTATGTGTAAATTTATCAAGATCGCGCAATGGCAGAAGTGCCTTTATGCGCATGATTCGTATATCAGTCAGCAGCAGCAGAGAAAAAGGTACTCCTCTCAGAAAACTTACAAATAAAGATTATTTTAGATATATTTAATTTAGATATTTACAGTTTTTCTCGATTGCTTAAACATTTCTTGAAACTATGCCTCGTATTCTCAGAACAGTAAACACAAATCCATAACGTCTCACCCAATTCCCCAAACATCCTATTTTCAGGTCAAAATTAAGCTCTACACTTAAACCAATCACTCTGGCTGAAAAAAAACTAACTTTTCCCTCAGATTCTCTATGGGGTTCAGGTCTGGTGAGTTTGCTGGCCTGTCAAGCACACCAACACCATGGTCATTTAACCAACTTTTGGTGCTTTTGGCAGTGTGGGCAGGTGCCAAATCCGGCTGGAAAATGAAATCAGCATCTTCAAAAAGCTGGTCAGCAGAAGGAAGCATGACATGCTCCAAAATTTCTTGGTAAACGGGTGCAGTGACGTTGGTTTTCAAAAAACACAATGGACCAACACCAGCAGATGACATTGCACCCCAAATCATCACAGACTGTGGAAACTTAACACTGGACTTCAAGCAACTTGGGCTATGAGCTTCTCCACCCTTCCTCCAGACTCTAGGACCTTGGTTTCCAAATGAAATACAAAACTTGCTCTCATCTGAAAAGAGGACTTTGGACCACTGGGCAACAGTCCAGTTCTACTTCTCTTTATCCCAGGTAAGAGGCCTCTGACATTGTCTGTGGTTCAGGAGTGGCTTAACAAGAGGAATACGACAACTGTAGCCAAATTCATTGACACGTC
>NW_015505703.1:973482-976475 GCF_001515645.1 Sinocyclocheilus grahami
TCAAGGAAAGCAAGGAGGAGCATAGTGTTATAGGGTCCTAGAATGGCATAACGGTGGAGTACCCCTCGTTGGCTGATGGCTGCACACAGTGACATTCCCTCCACGCTGACCAGGGACATTTACAATTGCCCGATGGCCAATTATGTTCCTCCCACTTCTCCTTTTGGTCAGGTTGAAACCAGCCTCATCCACAAAGATAATTTCATGGGGAACAGGCCGGCCTTCAATCTCAAAGATTCTCTGCAAAACACATGAAACCCAGTAGAGTAAACCACTGCCCTGAAGCACAGTTCAAGAGGGCACAAATAGCAGCATAAACTGCTATAATCTGATGGTAAACAATACTTCATACGATATCAAAACTCATACCTGAATATATTCCACTCATTGGTCTTTCACGCTGTCAGAGTTTTGTTCGAAAGGGACGCCTGTTTCATCCGGAACCGGTGCTTTCGGAAGATACGATCAATTGTGGAGAGGCTGATGGTATTTATCCCTTGAAAATTATGATTATCCTCAATCACTCTCCTTTGAATCTCTCGCAGGCGGATTATATTATTGGCAAGGACCATGTTTACAAGCTCCCTCTCTTGCTCCTCCGACAAAAGCCTTAGCCTGCCTCCACCAGGTGGTCATCTCTGTGTTCTACAAAAATAGAAGCACTCATTACTGTAACTGTCACACATCCTTTTTACAGGAAAAAATGGAAACATACTGAAACTCTATCTGTATGCGAGGCAATTTGATGCATTTCTTTATTACAGTAGCATAGTGCAACAGTGTATGCACTCTAAAGTTACACCTACCGGTTTTCCTCCCTGAAGGTTCTGATGATGGAGGCGACAGTGAAGCGACTCAAATTTGTCTGTACTCGTTGCCCAGCCTCCCTCATAGTCATACCATGGACAAGGACATGGTCAACTAAAGTGGCTCGAATTTCATCGGAGACTGCTTGTCTCCTCGCCCTTCTTCTCCCTCCTCCTCCTCCTTCACCACGTCCTCTTCCTCCCCCGCCTCCTTCACCACGTCCTCTTCCTCTCCCTCCTCCTTCACCACGACCTCTTCCTCCTCCTTCATCACATCCTCTTCCTCCTCCTTCACCATGTCCTCTCCCTCTCTCTCCTCCTCCTCCTCCTCCTCTTCCTCTTCCTCCTCCTCTTCCTCTTCCTCTTCCTCTTCCTCTTCGACATATTCCTTCATTTATCTGTGGGTCCGTTGTTCCAAAGCTCAGTGAACTGATTCGGGCACTTTTATCTATTTATTGAAGGATCTGATTGATGTGTGTTCAATTTTGACTCTTAGTGTTACCACCTGGGTAATTGTTTGCTAATTGAGCTCAAGCTGTGCTGACTTGAGTGAACAGTATTGAATGCTAGTGCTTTCTAAATGACCACATGGTGTAAGCACTGAGAAATGTAGGGATTTGTGTGTAGAGTTTTGCAGTAACAGTTCACCAAATCTGACTCATGTGTTAAAGCAGGGCAATAGTGTTTATAGTTCAGCAAAAGGGGTGTGCTTTTTGATAAATGGTGTTATGGTTTTGAAATTTTAGTTCAAAAGCCTAGTTATAGTGTTTTAGCAATCGAGAAAAACTGTAATAGCGAGCAGTGGGATCACTAGACGAGGGCTTAATTAACTCATTCTTGTGAAAATTTTTCACTTTTTTTGTCTGTTGCTCAAAATTAGCCCGTGCGCATTCCGACTCATTTTGCCAGCACGGTTCACATATTAATTTTCACCTCATTAATACTCAGATACAAATATACAGTGACTTTCTTCCATGGTTTGTTCCTTTTTCTTTTTGAGAACTGGAATCACAAACAGTAGGTATTAGGGCTGGGTATCGAGTCCGATACTTTTTAGGCACCGACCAAATTGCCTCGATACCATGGAGTATCGAAAAACGTCTTGTCGTTCTGTAACAAATTTTGATACCTAAGGGGTTAATCTCATCAACGTCAGTGAGCCAATAAGCCTGCAGCACTAGTGTTCGACTAGAAGCGGCGCGGAGCAGATCGATCAGTGTTTGACATCCGCGAGAGCAATTCGAAAGTGTACGGAGCAGTCAAAACAACAGAATGATTTGCAAAGATGAAGAACATGGACATAAATTGTTATGTGGGGGGTTTTTACCTTAATTTGTTGCGGTTTTGTAATTTTGTGGTAAATTAACAATACCTTATTTTTATAATCAGATTTTACGTTTTCATAAGATTCTGATTAGTCAATAATAATTTCTGTTTAATGAATTTAAAGTTATTCTAATACATGTCAATCTATACAAATCTATGTACAAACCCGATTCCAAAAAAGTTGGGACACTGTACAAATTGTGAATAAAAACAGAATGCAATGATGTGGAAGTTTCAAATTTCAATACTTTATTCAGAATACAACAGATGACATATCAAATGTTTAAACTGAGAAAATGTATAATTTTAAGGGAAAAATAAGTTAAATTTCATGGCATCAACACATCTCAAAAAAGTTGGGACAAGGCCATGTTTACCACTGTGTGGCATCCCCTCTTCTTTTTATAACAGTCTGCAAATGTCTGGGGACTGAGGAGACAAGTTGCTCAAGTTTAGGAATAGGAATGTTGTCCCATTCTTGTCTAATACAGGCTTCTAGTTGCTCAACTGTCTTAGGTCTTCTTTGTCGCATCTTCCTCTTTATGATGCCCCAAATGTTTTCTATGGGTGAAAGATCTGGACTGCAGGCTGGCCATTTCAGTACCCGGATCCTTCTACGCAGCCATGATGTTGTAATTGATGCAGTATGTGGTCTGGCATTGTCATGTTGGAAAATGCAAGGTCTTCCCTGAAAGAGACGACATCTGGATGGGAGCATATGTTGTTCTAGAACTTGGATATACCTTGCAGCATGGATGGTGCCTTTCCAGAGGTGTAAGCTGCCCATGCCACACGCGCTCATGCAACCCCATACCATCAGAGATGCAGGCTTCTGAACCGAGCGCTGATAACAACTTGGGT
>NW_015505703.1:976587-981899 GCF_001515645.1 Sinocyclocheilus grahami
TGTCCTCTCCCTCTCTCTCCTCCTCCTCCTCCTCCTCTTCCTCTTCCTCCTCCTCTTCCTCTTCCTCTTCCTCTTCCTCTTCGACATATTCCTTCATTTATCTGTGGGTCCGTTGTTCCAAAGCTCAGTGAACTGATTCGGGCACTTTTATCTATTTATTGAAGGATCTGATTGATGTGTGTTCAATTTTGACTCTTAGTGTTACCACCTGGGTAATTGTTTGCTAATTGAGCTCAAGCTGTGCTGACTTGAGTGAACAGTATTGAATGCTAGTGCTTTCTAAATGACCACATGGTGTAAGCACTGAGAAATGTAGGGATTTGTGTGTAGAGTTTTGCAGTAACAGTTCACCAAATCTGACTCATGTGTTAAAGCAGGGCAATAGTGTTTATAGTTCAGCAAAAGGGGTGTGCTTTTTGATAAATGGTGTTATGGTTTTGAAATTTTAGTTCAAAAGCCTAGTTATAGTGTTTTAGCAATCGAGAAAAACTGTAATAGCGAGCAGTGGGATCACTAGACGAGGGCTTAATTAACTCATTCTTGTGAAAATTTTTCACTTTTTTTGTCTGTTGCTCAAAATTAGCCCGTGCGCATTCCGACTCATTTTGCCAGCACGGTTCACATATTAATTTTCACCTCATTAATACTCAGATACAAATATACAGTGACTTTCTTCCATGGTTTGTTCCTTTTTCTTTTTGAGAACTGGAATCACAAACAGTAGGTATTAGGGCTGGGTATCGAGTCCGATACTTTTTAGGCACCGACCAAATTGCCTCGATACCATGGAGTATCGAAAAACGTCTTGTCGTTCTGTAACAAATTTTGATACCTAAGGGGTTAATCTCATCAACGTCAGTGAGCCAATAAGCCTGCAGCACTAGTGTTCGACTAGAAGCGGCGCGGAGCAGATCGATCAGTGTTTGACATCCGCGAGAGCAATTCGAAAGTGTACGGAGCAGTCAAAACAACAGAATGATTTGCAAAGATGAAGAACATGGACATAAATTGTTATGTGGGGGGTTTTTACCTTAATTTGTTGCGGTTTTGTAATTTTGTGGTAAATTAACAATACCTTATTTTTATAATCAGATTTTACGTTTTCATAAGATTCTGATTAGTCAATAATAATTTCTGTTTAATGAATTTAAAGTTATTCTAATACATGTCAATCTATACAAATCTATGTACAAACCCGATTCCAAAAAAGTTGGGACACTGTACAAATTGTGAATAAAAACAGAATGCAATGATGTGGAAGTTTCAAATTTCAATACTTTATTCAGAATACAACAGATGACATATCAAATGTTTAAACTGAGAAAATGTATAATTTTAAGGGAAAAATAAGTTAAATTTCATGGCATCAACACATCTCAAAAAAGTTGGGACAAGGCCATGTTTACCACTGTGTGGCATCCCCTCTTCTTTTTATAACAGTCTGCAAATGTCTGGGGACTGAGGAGACAAGTTGCTCAAGTTTAGGAATAGGAATGTAGTCCCATATAGGCTTCTAGTTGCTCAACTGTCTTATATTTGACCCTCATATTAGTAAATCATAAGCGATTTCATCTTTTTCTCCCTTGTCTGTAAATCTGTTATGTCACTGCATCTTTGGTTGCCAGATTATTGCACCCTCTGCGGTAAGTTATCTTTTTAGCTGACTGTCTGGCAGTAACTGACTTCTCAGTATTTGCATTTTTAATAGCTATTTATATCAACATATTTATCAAAATGTAATGCTCATTTTTACAAAGCACTCAACATTTGAATAACACTTGAGGGTGGTTGATCATGACAATGATCATGATCTTTTTTAAAAAATTTTTATCTATTTTAGTTTTGCTTTTTAGGTTGTGTTGTCTTCCTCCTTCCTCCCCATTGCCAAGTGTGGCCATAGGCACCTTCATTTCAAGGTAATTAATGTATTCAGAGTCACCTCATTAATACTCAGATACAAATACACAGTAACTTTCTTGCATGGTTTGTTCCTTTTTAGTTTTTGAGAATTTGAATCACAATGGCTGCGTCCGAAACCGCCTACTTCTCTACTATATAGTAGGCGAAAAGCAGCAGGCGAGCGAATAAGTATGTCCGAATCCTTAGTATTCACAAAAGAGTAGTCGAGAATTACTTGGGGTCGTACTAATTCTCACGAGATTTGGACACGCGTCTACTTAAAGTGCGTCCGAAACCGCCTACTTCTCTACTATATAGTAGGGGAAAAGCAGTAGCCGATCGAATAGTATGTCCGAAACCTCAGTATTCATAAAAGAGTAGTCGAGAAGTTCCCGGATGTCCTACTACTTCTGCCCAGCTTCTTGAGTGCTCGATCTTAAAGAAGGATGCGTCATAATCGAGCATTGCGGGATATGTGGATGAGGGTATTTACAAATGTAAGTATTACAAACCAAAAACACGGTTCCTTATTTTAAATTTGCATTTGTTGAACTACTTTAGAGCAAATTGTTGAAAGTGTAAAGATGCTAAATGGTACAGTATAGTTGTGATGTTGCTGTAAAAACACGTTTTATTATGTATAGCTAACAGGGGGGAACATGTACATCTCCAAAGTAGATTTACATACATTTTAAATCATATACATCTTAAATACGATTACTAAATGTCTGTTTAATATCTGGTAGGAAAATCTTCGATATGAATTTCATAGAAGTATGTCTAATAGGTCCTAGATATGAAGTAGACATCTGAGTGATGTATATGTGTGTTATTGTGTAGTACAATTCACTGTTGTCAGCACTGTTTGCAATAGATGAATGTAAGTAAAGTAACTAAATATAAGTAATCTATTTTATTTGTCCATTAGTACTGTTGAAAAATTGAGGAACATTTGTGTTGGATAAAAAGCTACTTAACACATCATCAACTAGCTCAGAATATAAATGTAGTTTTGAGCACACAAATCTCAGAGGTAACTTGACTCTTGTCTAGATGTTACAGGAATAGATGAGCACACACGTCTGCTTATCCGGCGGAGACGAGAGCGGCTAATGAAGCAAAGCTGCCATCGAAGGCTTTGAGTGAGTATACTACAGAAATGAATAAAATATCTTTTAAATCTTAAGTTGTAGTTTATTTTAATTATTGTAATTTAATAGATGAGCACACACGTCTGCTTATCCGGCGGAGACGAGAGCGGCTAATGAAGCAAAGCTGCCATCGAAGGCTTTGAGTGAGTATACTACAGAAATGAATAAAATATCTTTTAAATCTTAAGTTGTAGTTTATTTTAATTATTGTAATTTCAAACCGAGTTATCACAGCACTTTTCTGATTCTTGATTCCTGTGCATTTGCTGCAGAGCTTTTGTGGTGAAGCAGGACCTGCACGGAAAGGTGACGGCGGAATTTGTGGGGAAAAAAGGGAAAACCTGAAACAAAAATATAACGTAAGATCATTCTGTTACTTCTAATACAGAAATCAAATGACATTGTGCTGTTAAAATGACTACTTTTGTGTTGTGTTTGTGCATTTTTGTAGGATCTGAAATGTCTGCAGACTGGTGTGAGCAGTGAGGATGGAGGAGTCCACAGCAGCATCCTGGAAATGTCTGCTTATCCGGCGGAGACGAGAGCGGCTAATGAAGCAAAGCTGCCATCGAAGGCTTTGAGTGAGTATACTACAGAAATGAATAAAATATCTTTTAAATCTTAAGTTGTAGTTTATTTTAATTATTGTAATTTCAAACCGAGTTATCACAGCACTTTTCTGATTCTTGATTCCTGTGCATTTGCTGCAGAGCTTTTGTGGTGAAGCAGGACCTGCACGGAAAGGTGACAGCGGAATTTTGTAGGATCTGAAATGTCTGCAGACTGGTGTGAGCAGTGAGGATGGAGGAGTCCACAGCAGCATCCTGGAAAAGGTTTAGTGCCATGGATGATATGCTCCATCACTCCACCTCGTATCTGGACCGGATGCTGCTGTGGTCTCTTCATCCTCAGTGAGCCCAGAGCCAGCGAGAGCATCTAGAGAAAGACCAAAAGACACTGAGGATGTGAGTTTGGTCAAGTTTGTCCTGCTGGTTTGTTCATACAGCATCAGTCAATGGAGCCCGAGTTTCAGAAGCTTCAAAAGCATCATCAAATAATGTCATGAAGCTTCTGAAAGTCAGGCTCCATTGACTGATATTGTATGAACAGAAACCAGCAGGACAAACTTGACCAAAATCACCTTTTGTGTTCAGGAAAAAAAAAATACCCCAAGGATTGAACAGTGTGGAGGCGAGTAAATAATGACTGCAATTATATGTAGTGTACCCTTTAACCCCCCCAAAAAGAAAAAGTAGTACCTTGAAAAAATAAACTTTAAGAAATAAGCAGCTTTATTGAGCATTTGTACCCAAGACACAAAAAAGGATTTACAAAAATCACATTATCATTTATCAGAAACTTTTATCCGAAGTGACTTACAGTGTTCTTATTACAGGGACCCCAACCCCTCAGCAGCCACCAGGAGGAAAGAGCCTTGCTGAAGGACACACCGGTGGTGACAACTGCGGAGATCGAACCAGCAACCTTCTGCTTGCCAGTTCAGTGGTTTAACCCACTACACCACAAAAGTAATGAAGCTATGACA
Source organism: Sinocyclocheilus grahami (assembly GCF_001515645.1). Lineage (NCBI taxonomy): Eukaryota > Metazoa > Chordata > Actinopteri > Cypriniformes > Cyprinidae > Sinocyclocheilus > Sinocyclocheilus grahami. The sequence continues at coordinate 981,184 of NW_015505703.1, forward strand.
AAAATTAGCAATAATTATTACTAATTATTATTAATGTAGTCGTGCTCATGGAGAGCAGGCACACTAATGTTTGGAGCAGACACAGCAGCAGCCAGATTGTCCCGTATGTGTTCACCTGCTCTTGCTTCAAGATTGTGTGGTACGGGGGGCCTCATCCTCTCTGTGCACTCAGGCAATGATAGCCTCGATGTCCCTTTCTCCTCCATGATCAGATTCAGTCAATGCAGCAGTGAGGGTCGTGATGGATGGCAGAGACAGGTGAAGGTGGACACAGTGGTCAGCTGCTTCATCAGAATAAAGCTGCAGAACTGGCACAGCTGTGTTGAGATGTAGGACGTGGATTCACCGTCTGTAAATACATGTTTGTTAGAACAATATGTTTGAATAAAGCTTTGTTTCATGTGTCGATGACTTGTATTTATTTATTGTCATGGTTACTTTTATTTATTCTTTTACTCATTTATTCATGTTTCCTGTTGTCAGTAAATAAAATATTATTGTTTCATTAACTTGAGATGTATTAACTTTGGCTGCGTTTGTCTAGTGTGTATTCACGCATAGCTATGACATATGACAAAACAAATTACATTTTGCTGGTTTTACTATATATATATATATATATATATATATTTATTTATTTACATTTAGTCATTTAGCAGACGCTTTTATCCAAAGCGACTTACAAATGAGGACAATAAAAGCAGTCAAAACTAACA
>NW_015505703.1:982357-983313 GCF_001515645.1 Sinocyclocheilus grahami
AAATAAACTTTAAGAAATAAGCAGCTTTATTGAGCGTTTGTACCCAAGACACAAAAAAGGATTTACAAAAATCACATTATCATTTATCAGAAACTTTTATCCGAAGTGACTTATAGTGCTCTTATTACAGGGACCCCAACCCCTCAGCAGCCACCAGGAGGAAAGAGCCTTGCTGAAGGACACACCGGTGGTGACAACTGCGGAGATCGAACCAGCAACCTTCTGCTTGCCAGTTCAGTGGTTTAACCCACTACACCACAAAAGTAATGAAGCTATGACAAAAATTAGCATGTAATTGTAAACATATGAAATTACTAATTATTATTAATGTAGTCGTGCTCATGGAGAGCAGGCACACTAATGTTTGGAGCAGACACAGCAGCAGCCAGATTGTCCCGTATGTGTTCACCTGCTCTTGCTTCAAGATTGTGTGGTACGGGGGGCCTCATCCTCTCTGTGCACTCAGGCAATGATAGCCTCGATGTCCCTTTCTCCTCCATGATCAGATTCAGTCAATGCAGCAGTGAGGGTCGTGATGGATGGCAGAGACAGGTGAAGGTGGACACAGTGGTCAGCTGCTTCATCAGAATAAAGCTGCAGAACTGGCACAGCTGTGTTGAGATGTAGGACGTGGATTCACCGTCTGTAAATACATGTTTGTTAGAACAATATGTTTGAATAAAGCTTTGTTTCATGTGTCGATGACTTGTATTTATTTATTGTCATGGTTACTTTTATTTATTCTTTTACTCATTTATTCATGTTTCCTGTTGTCAGTAAATAAAATATAATCGTTTCATTACCTTGTGCATTCATTACTTGACTGAAAATTGAGATGTATTCACTTTGGCCGCGTTTGTCTAATGTGTATCCATGCATAGCTATGGCATATGACAAAACAAATTACATTTAGCTTGTTTTACTATATATATATATATATATATATATATATATAT
>NW_015505703.1:983480-1000738 GCF_001515645.1 Sinocyclocheilus grahami
AGCGCTCTGATTGTTTTTGTTGTAGAATACGATAGGGGATATATTCACACGTTATAAAACAAGAAAAAGAGGAAAACAAAGGAGATTTAAGCCAGTTTTGTTTCTGGATGAAAAATTGCACATAAAATATATATATTCAAGAGATAACAATTTTGGGTTATCGTAAGGAAAAATAATATATTTAAGGATTAAACTGTGGGTCATATTAGTTGGGTTAAATATATAAAAATTTAAATCAACCCAAAATGTATTGGTTATACTACAATCACAATAAAAGGGCAGCTGTTTCTTCAACAAGACCACAAAATGAGGAAATTTCATAAACATCAAAATATTTACAGAGAGATCAATTAAACCTGCCACTCGTATCTTTTAAGTTGTTGCGCTTGTAACGTCGTAGATCACATGATAACTTCAACATGGCGGATGAAGTCCGGATCTCATTAATACTTAACGAGATTTGGCTGTAGAGTACCAACTCTTTTAGCGCTCGTTAAGTAAGTACTTATTGAAATTAAGTACCTACTCATTGAGTAGGCGGTTTCGGACGCAGCCAATCACTAGCTATTTATTTATTTTAATTTATTCATAGGGTTTAGGCTGTGTTAGCTGTCTTTGCAAGTAACATACACAACATGTTAATCAGACACATTAGACATCTTTATTGATTTATGCACAATTCTACATGTTCTGTAAGCTTTACGTAGACATTGCTGTCTTTGTCTATGATATTATGAGATTTGACACATTTTGCCATTAGTCAAAATCATTAGGGCTGGGTAAAAATATATAGATTTCTCGATTTTAATAGATTCTCATTTTGACCAAACAATATTGATTCTTAAATCCCAAGACTCAATTAGTCTAATCTGTTCTCAGTTAACGAACAGAACATTGTAGCGCACATCCCATCCAATAAATTGCAATAAGCTTTGTGCTTTGTTACTTTTGATATAAAAAAGCCTCAGATTTCAAAGTCTGTCCTAAAATGGACAATTTTCTAGCAATAAATGCTATTTTGGCACTGTTTAATGTGGAGTGACAGATCACTGTAGTGCCTCAGTTCAAGAGAAGCGGTAACGTGATACGCACGTGAACTAATCATCTCCTGTGCTTTAATACCAGTTTCAGCCTGAAATAAACATGAATAAACATCCGTCATGTATCGCTGTATTCAGAGATCGATCAGGGAGGTTTGGTTATTTTGATTCTCACTGCAGATCAATATATGAAATGCCTGTTGATGAAGTTACAGGTACGGCTGTATTTATGACGTTTCATCAACTGCAGGATCCCGTAGACAGGCTTTTTAAATTTTGTTTTAAGGGTGCTTCGATTTGCAAGACCAGGAAGTGTTTGAGCTGCTGCCTGTATCATTCATTAGCATGATGACTGAAAGGTGTATACGCACTGAAGTCTCCGTGAACTGCTGTGACCTTGAACATGATGTACAACCATCCATCTCGTTTGAGAACAAAGCTCTGTCAAACGATGAACAATGCTCATCTGCTGATGTCTCACAACAATATGTTCAAGTCCAAGATCCAGTTCAACAAATATCTGAGACTACTATTAACAGAGCCACATCAACTGATGAACAAGCCCACTTGATTTATCAAGATAAAATGGAAGTTCAAACTACTGTCACTCAGAATCAAGAAAAATATAAAAATTTACCATTGAGTGAACTTTCTCATAACATACTGTCACAGGATCAATTGGCATTGTCAGCTCCAAATCACCAGAATTCACAATTCACAGTCAAGCAGACTGAAAAACTGAACAAGACTCGAAAGATAAAGTCATACTATAAAAAAATGGCACAAAGAAATGGTTCAGAGGCAAGGTGTTTATGGGAAAAAAACAGGCTGTACGTGAAGTATATGATTATAAAACAAGTAGTGAATACAGACAAAGACATAATCAAGCAAGGAAAAACAACTATACAAATAATGAAAAATACAGAGGGAATTAAAATAGTAAAATAACCTTAAATTACAAGAATGATGAGCAATACAGGGACAGACAAAATAATTATATAATTCAGAATTATAGGAATCGGGAACAATTCAGGAAGAGACAAAATAATTATATCATTCAGAATTACAGGAACAAACCTAAATATGAGAAAAAGCATAAGCAAAATCTTGTTGACAGATATTTAAAAGATCCAATTTTTAGGCAAAGGAAAAAGGACCATTACACAAACCGATGCAAAAATGATCCTACTTTCTTTTAAAAAACGGAAGGAAATTTTTAAACAGCATTATCACTGTGATGCTCATTTTAGGGCTCGTCAGAAATAATATTATTTATTCAAATCTACAAACTATATATCTGCGCTTAAGGTACTTCACAAAGTACATTGTGCACAAGAGATACAGTACAAATACAAAAAAATGTATTTGATGCGTAGGCAGAGAGAAACATTACAAGACAACCAGCATGACATCGTACAAGATCCAGGCATGTTAATAGCCTTAAATATTTTCAGAGATGTTATACAACAGAGGCCAACTTATGTCTGCACATGCTGTGCCAGAGCGCTCTTCTCCAATCAAGTGCGTAATTGTGAAGTGCGTAAATATAAACAAAATCCAACAGTTGCTGCACTTTGCTTGACTGGAAACTATGTTCACATCTGCTCTGACTGCCCTGATCGATGTGCCTTGGAAGACATGAAAACAGAATGGATCCGTCACAGCTGCCGTACAACACTTTTGAGAGGTCTAATGCCAGTTATTGCTGTAGCTAATATGCTTCAGTTCACTCCCATTCCTCCAGAACTGTCTGATTTGAATATTCTAGAAAGACATGTTATTGCAAAGTACATTCCCTTTGAGAAAATTTTAACACTTCCTAAAGACCAACAGAGAGCTATAAAAGGAGCTGTAATTTCTGTTGCATCTGAAGTAGAAACAACAGTAAATTGTTTACCAAGGCCCAGAAGTGAATCACAGCTGCTTACAGTGAAATTGAAAAGACGTCTGTGCTACCAAGGTCACTATCAGTTTCAGACTTTGAACATACATAAGGTCTTGTCTGCTTTAAGAAAACTAAAATAAATTCATTCAGAATATTAAGATATCATCATAAATGCAGCACTCTCAGAAGAAGAAACATTCAATGAGCATGAACAATCCACAAATGAAATCAGTGCTTCTGAAGAGGAAATGGATGTTGAGAGCAGCAGCCAAAATGAGAACACTGAAGAACAGAGCAATGAGAATGAACACAATGATTCAAGTGATGACCCTGAGAATACTGCAGAAGAGCAATCAAGAGGCCTTGCTTTGAGTACATGTCTTCAGCCCCCAGAACTTGGTCAGCAGCTGTTGTCTTATGATGACGGAATATTTTGCATTGCTCCAGAAACTGGAGAACTGCTGAAACTGAAATCAGCCAAACCTGTATTAAGGACTGTAAAAAGATGGACTAATGAAGCAGAGCAGGATTTACAAGCTTGTTTTGACCTCACTGATTCGAGTGTTTTTGAAGCTGCTGCCACCGGTCTGGACGAGCTCACAGAGACTGTAACATCTTATATCAGTTTCTGTGAAGATATGTGCATTCCTACCAGTACTCATTTAACCTACAACAACGCCAAACCATGGTTCACTGCAAAACTCAGCTCCGTCAGGTCAAAGAAGATGCTTACAGGAAGGGGGACAATGTCTTGTATAAACCGGCTAAATACACACTGGAAAATGAGATCAGAGTGGCAAAGAGGAATTATTCAGAATAACTAAGGACTCAGTTCACTTCCAGCGACTCAGCATCAGTGTGGAAAAGTCTGAAAGAGATCACCAACTACAAGACACCATCCCCCAGCACTGTGGAGAATCAACAACTGGCAGATGATCTGAATGAGTTCTACTGCAGGTTTGAAAGAACTGGCTGTCTGGTGCAGTTTCAAAAACCTGGAGCTCAACATTCTCAAAACAGTGGAGATGATAGTGGACTTCAGGAGAAACCCCCCTGCTCTCCCCCCACTCATCATCATGGACAGCACTGTGACAGTGGAGTCATTCAGGTTCCTGGGCACCACTGTCTCTCAGGACCTAAAGTGGGACACTCACATTGACTCTTGACATTGTGAAAAATGCCCAGCAGAGGTTGTACCTGCCACAGGAGCTGCTGAAACAGTTCTATCATTGAATCCATACTCTGCACTTCTATAACGGTCTGGTTCAGCTCAGCTACCAAATCTGACCTCAGAAGACTACAGAGGGTAGTCCGGACTGCTTAAGGGAATCGTTGGTACAACCCTCCCTTCTCTTCAAGAACAGTACTCATCCAGAGTGAGCAAAAGGGGTAGCAAAATCACTCTGGACCCCACACATCCAGCACACTCCCTCTTTGAGCTGTTGCATCTGGTCGACGCTACAAAGCACTGAGCACCAGAACGACCAGACACAGGAACCGTTTCTGCCCTCAGGCAATCCATCTCATGAACACTTGACAATAACTGTGGAACACACAACACTATACACTCATACACTTATTTATCTAACTGTTACGGGGCGACAGTGATGTGAGACATGCGGATCCATCTGCATGCTTTTATTTAAGAGACGTGAGGAATCGGGAACAATTCAGGAAGAGACAAAATAATTATATCATTCAGAATTACAGGAACAAACCTAAATATGAGAAAAAGCATAAGCAAAATCTTGTTGACAGATATTTAAAAGATCCAATTTTTAGGCAAAGGAAAAAGGACCATTACACAAACCGATGCAAAAATGATCCTAATTTCTTTTAAAAAACGGAAGGAAATTTTTAAACAGCATTATCACTGTGATGCTCATTTTAGGGCTCGTCAGAAATAATATTATTTATTCAAATCTACAAACTATATATCTGCGCTTAAGGTACTTCACAAAGTACATTGTGCACAAGAGATACAGTACAAATACAAAAAAATTTATTTGATGCGTAGGCAGAGAGAAACATTACAAGACAACCAGCATGACATCGTACAAGATCCAGGCATGTTAATAGCCTTAAATATTTTCAGAGATGTTATACAACAGAGGCCAACTTATGTCTGCACATGCTGTGCCAGAGCGCTCTTCTCCAATCAAGTGCGTAATTGTGAAGTGCGTAAATATAAACAAAATCCAACAGTTGCTGCACTTTGCTTGACTGGAAACTATGTTCACATCTGCTCTGACTGCCCTGATCGATGTGCCTTGGAAGACATGAAAACAGAATGGATCCGTCACAGCTGCCGTACAACACTTTTGAGAGGTCTAATGCCAGTTATTGCTGTAGCTAATATGCTTCAGTTCACTCCCATTCCTCCAGAACTGTCTGATTTGAATATTCTAGAAAGACATGTTATTGCAAAGTACATTCCCTTTGAGAAAATTTTAACACTTCCTAAAGACCAACAGAGAGCTATAAAAGGAGCTGTAATTTCTGTTGCATCTGAAGTAGAAACAACAGTAAATTGTTTACCAAGGCCCAGAAGTGAATCACAGCTGCTTACAGTGAAATTGAAAAGACGTCTGTGCTACCAAGGTCACTATCAGTTTCAGACTTTGAACATACATAAGGTCTTGTCTGCTTTAAGAAAACTAAAATAAATTCATTCAGAATATTAAGATATCATCATAAATGCAGCACTCTCAGAAGAAGAAACATTCAATGAGCATGAACAATCCACAAATGAAATCAGTGCTTCTGAAGAGGAAATGGATGTTGAGAGCAGCAGCCAAAATGAGAACACTGAAGAACAGAGCAATGAGAATGAACACAATGATTCAAGTGATGACCCTGAGAATACTGCAGAAGAGCAATCAAGAGGCCTTGCTTTGAGTACATGTCTTCAGCCCCCAGAACTTGGTCAGCAGCTGTTGTCTTATGATGACGGAATATTTTGCATTGCTCCAGAAACTGGAGAACTGCTGAAACTGAAATCAGCCAAACCTGTATTAAGGACTGTAAAAAGATGGACTAATGAAGCAGAGCAGGATTTACAAGCTTGTTTTGACCTCACTGATTCGAGTGTTTTTGAAGCTGCTGCCACCGGTCTGGACGAGCTCACAGAGACTGTAACATCTTATATCAGTTTCTGTGAAGATATGTGCATTCCTACCAGTACTCATTTAACCTACAACAACGCCAAACCATGGTTCACTGCAAAACTCAGCTCCGTCAGGTCAAAGAAGATGCTTACAGGAAGGGGGACAATGTCTTGTATAAACAGGCTAAATACACACTGGAAAATGAGATCAGAGTGGCAAAGAGGAATTATTCAGAAAAACTAAGGACTCAGTTCACTTCCAGCGACTCAGCATCAGTGTGGAAAAGTCTGAAAGAGATCACCAACTACAAGACACCATCCCCCAGCACTGTGGAGAATCAACAACTGGCAGATGATCTGAATGAGTTCTACTGCAGGTTTGAAAGAACTGGCTGTCTGGTGCAGTTTCAAAAACCTGGAGCTCAACATTCTCAAAACAGTGGAGATGATAGTGGACTTCAGGAGAAACCCCCCTGCTCTCCCCCCACTCATCATCATGGACAGCACTGTGACAGTGGAGTCATTCAGGTTCCTGGGCACCACTGTCTCTCAGGACCTAAAGTGGGACACTCACATTGACTCTTGACATTGTGAAAAATGCCCAGCAGAGGTTGTACCTGCCACAGGAGCTGCTGAAACAGTTCTATCATTGAATCCATACTCTGCACTTCTATAACGGTCTGGTTCAGCTCAGCTACCAAATCTGACCTCAGAAGACTACAGAGGGTAGTCCGGACTGCTTAAGGGAATCATTGGTACAACCCTCCCTTCTCTTCAAGAACAGTACTCATCCAGAGTGAGCAAAAGGGGTAGCAAAATCACTCTGGACCCCACACATCCAGCACACTCCCTCTTTGAGCTGTTGCATCTGGTCGACGCTACAAAGCACTGAGCACCAGAACGACCAGACACAGGAACCGTTTCTGCCCTCAGGCAATCCATCTCATGAACACTTGACAATAACTGTGGAACACACAACACTATACACTCATACACTTATTTATCTAACTGTTACGGGGCGACAGTGATGTGAGACATGCGGATCCATCTGCATGCTTTTATTTAAGAGACGTGGTCATAACAGGCATGGGTCAAACAATAGCAAACAGCTACAACACAGGCAAGACAAAGAGTAATCCTAGGACAAGTGTTGGTCATCGATCTGCGAACGTAATCCAGAGGGCTTGACAAAAGGGGTAATCTGTAAACACAAGCAATTGTCAAAGATTAACTAAGATGCTGTAGAAGTATTGTTCATTCTTAGTTCATGCTAACTAAAGTAGTTAACAAATGTTAACTAATGAACTAATGAACCAAGTGTTACCGGAATTTCTAGTTTTTTAAAATTTCTTTGAAATGGTCATTTCTAACCGCTCTGCTGTGACAGTTTCCATCTGAAGCCTGATTTACTAGCACAAATAGCCTCACAGATAGTGTCTCTGGTGAAGCAATGATGAGTCAAAGCATCTAAAAAACTGGAGGGCAATAAATGACACCAATCTTTATGCCACAAAATCAAGTTTCTCTGGGCTGGGCAATACACAAAGCACAAGAATGATATTAAACCTCATGCTGAGTTCAATACTGCAGACTTGTGAAGTCAGTGGCCATCCAGGATGTAAAGCAGGACAAAATGATGCTATCTTTAAATGTAATATATGGCTCCATGGGCCACATTTACAGTTTATGAAAAACAGGTCTCATCTGAGGCAACAATCTTGATTTCGTTGGATTTGTTGGGTGAACTTATTTATTTATGCTGGTTAAATTGGACAAAACTGAAAGCAAAAATTTAAAATTGTTATATATAAATATATAATTATTATTATTCATTTGCCAAACATATTTACACAAAGGTAATTGCAACAGTTGTTCAATGTTTCCAGTTATTGTTATTGTTGTTGTTGTTGTTAATGATAATAACAATAATAATATAATTAATTGTATTATTATTATTAAAATAATAAAACATTTAATTAACACATGAAAGTTAAATGAATTTATATGCATATAAAATTATTAAACTTTTATGTGTTAATTAAATATTTTATCACTGGTATATTTGCTATAATGTGTTATTATTAATAATAATAATAATAAAATATATATTTTTTATCATATTTTTAAAACTGCAAAAAGCAATCATGTATACAAGCATAAAGGCAACATTTGTCAGATTTAGCATGTGGCAGTTCTGTCAACTGGCCCAAACCTCCCTCACACCATCCTCAATGTTCTTTTCTAAAGTTTTCAAATGCATTTTTTTTTAGAACTTAAAAAAATAAAACAAAACAAAACCCAGGTTTCTAGACTAAAGAGACCCACAAACCCGACTCGCCTTCAGCACTCTTATATAACAATGAGTTTGCCCCCATCATGGGTTTCTGGCCACCACATTAACAACCAAGCAGGTTGTCTATGAAAGCCAGAAGCATGCTGGTACTAAAAGCACCTCAGAAACCTCAGTTCACCTCAAACCCTGAGCTGAATGCAAAATTCCCTGAATGCGGGCTGGGCTCCATGAAACCTCTCTGAGGATGCGTGAACTGAACTGGTTTCCATGTAGATGGCTAATTACAGTCCAGCCCCGATGAGATCCCATTTTCTGCCCAGCACACTTCAAAGCGGCTCGGAAAAGAGTGGGAAAATTGACAGGCATGCTATGAATCAATGGACATTTATCTGCTCTTTTGTCCTCTATCAATGCTCAAGACAACTATTTTTATTTAATGTTTCTTTTGCGACCTGTAGGAAATTTTCAAAAGGACAAAAAGTTAATTGGCACTCCAATTTTGCATCAACGCTTCCTCTTAGTCACAGACGCAGAGACCTGACTTCTGACCAAATAATGCTGTGGAAGCACTAGCTTTCAGATTGCTCTAAGGAAGTGGTAATGTACAAATGGCAATTCATAAAATCGTCAAGTTTGTCCCCGTTTACACTGAAAGCATGACAAAACTTTTTCTGTGTGCGTAAAACACCCTGACAGAGCCTCTTCCCCATCGACTGCTGTCTAAATATAAGGAATGTTCTCTAAATAAGATCTGTGGGCTCAGAGACCTCCTCAGACAACATTTAAAATGAATCCCAATTATATCTGCTTTTGATCCAAACAGCCAGAGGGAAACAAAACTCTTGCAATTGCATAAACACACTCAGTGAATTGCACTCAGAAAAGTCTGATTTGATTTAGACTGCTTTGTGCCAATTTACATGGTCATGTGATCTAAATATGTTTAAATATAGGGTTAAGAAATATAAAAACCTAAAAAGAGATGGCTCACTCAAAATTAAATATTATATAATTCTGTCAATATATACTCACAATCAAGTGAGACAAATAAGGAGACATTTTGCAGTATTTATGCAGCTTCTTTATCTACAGAACAACGAAAAGACAAAAAAGCACCATAGAAGTATCATAAGTTTAAAAAAAAAAAAGACTTCTCAAGGCTGAAATCATATCGGTTTTAACAGATTTCAACATTTTCATTGAATAATGGCCTAAATTTTACTCGTGTGACTTCATAAGAACTTCACAACATGTGACTTGAAATATAGATGCGTGATAAACTACTTTTATGGTTATTTTATATTATTTGATTTATTTATTTAAAAAAAATTTTTTGGAGCTATAAATCTGGGTCACTATAAAAATAGAAATAAAATAAAATGTAAAATGTATTGGGCGTGAGTGAATAATGACACACTTTTCAATTTTGATTGAACCATTCATTTAAAATATAAGAATTATTGAATATACTGACATAAAAAAGGACAGAACCAGATAAAAAAAAAACCTGATACAAGGTCACACAGTTGGCTCATCCAAAATATTAGCATTTCCCTTGTCAATACATCACATTCTATGTAGAAAACAATGTTATTATGTGCCTTGAATAAGACTAAAACAATCAAAGTCAGGAGTATTAGCATGCAGTGCTAGCTTTTTCCCTCAGAATAGTTTAGCAAAGGATGAACATCATGTTCCCAGCGCAGTGAATTCCCAGCAGGGGAAGAGTGCCATCTTTGGGTAATGACAGAGTGAATCTGTCTTACCACACTCTCAGCATTGTTCCCCATACAGGGATTTACACAACAAAATAAACAGTCTATCAATTTAAAGCTGAAGTGTGTACTTTTATGCAAAGAAAAAAACCTTTATGCTCTTCCAGTTTAATAACTATAAACAAGACACTAAAACTTTGTGGTGTTTTGAAACAATTTATCTTTTTGAAAATTCTGCCCAGCATGGCATAGCAACAGTGGCTCAGCCAATGATGTGAGTTTGGGGGGCGGAGTCATCTGTTTGTTTGACCAATGACAGACAGAGGCAGTGTTCTGAAAACCTTCTTGAGAACAATCATTCTTTTTGCTTCATTCGCCACTGCTAGAAGCACAAAAATTACACAGAAACGGTAAGACATATTCAATTTAATAATTTAGTAACCGATAATGAAATGTATAAAGGTTTCTACTTCATTAATTCAATGTTAAACTCTATAATCAAGATACAGGCCAACAGAGTAATGTTTTAGATGTGCTGTGGCGGCACTTATAATCATACACAAGCCCCTCAGTTTCACAGCATCAAAACCTCATTTGAACAGCTAACGGCGCTGAACCCATCTACTGGTCTACTGGTCTATAAAACATACAAAGCCAAAGAACCCAGCAGGGTGAGTGTTTGATCAAGAAGTTGGATGAAATAAATGCTTTCTTTCCCCCTGGTGCTTCAAAATACAGACCATACATAAAAGTGAAGAGGAGTTACCTAACTAGAGTCTAGATGATAGCGTCCGCAGAGCCTGTGTCAAAAGGCTCTTGGTTTTGATCACCACATTAAAGCATATCAGATGATTGCGTCCACTTGCGATAACAGTAACCCTTAAAACAGAGTGGGCTCATTATCCCGAGGTGGAGAAACCCCCCTGCTCTCCCCCCACTCATCATCATGGACAGCACTGTGACAGTGGAGTCATTCAGGTTCCTGGGCACCACTGTCTCTCAGGACCTAAAGTGGGACACTCACATTGACTCTTGACATTGTGAAAAATGCCCAGCAGAGGTTGTACCTGCCACAGGAGCTGCTGAAACAGTTCTATCATTGAATCCATACTCTGCACTTCTATAACGGTCTGGTTCAGCTCAGCTACCAAATCTGACCTCAGAAGACTACAGAGGGTAGTCCGGACTGCTTAAGGGAATCATTGGTACAACCCTCCCTTCTCTTCAAGAACAGTACTCATCCAGAGTGAGCAAAAGGGGTAGCAAAATCACTCTGGACCCCACACATCCAGCACACTCCCTCTTTGAGCTGTTGCATCTGGTCGACGCTACAAAGCACTGAGCACCAGAACGACCAGACACAGGAACCGTTTCTGCCCTCAGGCAATCCATCTCATGAACACTTGACAATAACTGTGGAACACACAACACTATACACTCATACACTTATTTATCTAACTGTTACGGGGCGACAGTGATGTGAGACATGCGGATCCATCTGCATGCTTTTATTTAAGAGACGTGGTCATAACAGGCATGGGTCAAACAATAGCAAACAGCTACAACACAGGCAAGACAAAGAGTAATCCTAGGACAAGTGTTGGTCATCGATCTGCGAACGTAATCCAGAGGGCTTGACAAAAGGGGTAATCTGTAAACACAAGCAATTGTCAAAGGACCGGAAAACAGGCAAGGCAAAACTATACTAGACTAGGACTTCGAAATAAACAATGGCTAACGAAATGGCTCCATAACGTAGCTATCACTGACTAGCGATATGCGCATACAATACTCGGCGATCTGAACAAGGAAGTCCAGGGCTTATAAAGCTTGTCTGATTGGATTCAGCTGTGTGTGTGTAATCAGTGCAATGGATGATGGGAACTGTAGTCCGGAGTGACATGTAACAGTCTGTGTGGTGTGAGAGTCAATGTAGTGAGCGCGTGACCTCTGGTGGTGAGTGAACGGAAGTTCATAGACTGGATTTGTGACACTAACACACATACAGGTGCATCTCAATAAATTAGAATGTCGTGGAAAAGTTCATTTATTACATTAATTCAACTGAAATTGTGAAACTCATGTATTAAATAAATGCAATGCACACAGACTGAAGTAGTTTAAGTCTTTGGTTCTTTTAATTGTGATGATTTTGGCTCACATTTAACAAAAACCTACCAATTCACTAACTCAACAAATTAGAATATGGTGACTTTCCAATCAGCTAATCAACTGAAAACACCTGAAATCATCTCTCAGTTTGGTTCACTAGGCTACACAATCATGGGGAAGACTGCTTATCTGACAGTTGTCCAGAAGACAATCATTGACACCCTTCACAAGGAGGGTAAGTCACAGACATTCATTGCCTAAGAAGCTGGCTGTTCACAGAGTGCTGTATCCAAGCATGTTAACAGAAAGTTGAGTGGAAGGAAAAAGTGTGGAAGAAAAAGATGCACAACCAACCGAGAGAACCGCAGCCTTATGAGGATTGTCAAGCAAAATCGATTCAAGAATTTGAGTGAACTTCACAAGGAATGGACTGAGGCTGGGGTCAAGGCATCAAGAGCCACCACACACAGATGTGTCAAGGAATTTGGCTACAGTTGTCGTATTCCTCTTGTTAAGCCACTCCTGAACCACAGACAACGTCAGAGGTGTCTTACCTGGGCTAAGGAGAAGAAGAACTTGACTGTTGCCCAGTGGTCCAAAGTCTTCTTTTCAGATGAGAGCAAGTTTTGTATTTCATTTGGAAATTAGGGTCCTAGAGTCTGGAGGAAGGGTGGAGAAGCTCATAGCCCAAGTTGCTTGAAGTCCAGTGTTAAGTTTCCACAGTCTGTGATGATTTGGGGTGTAATGTCATCTGCTGGTGTTGGTCCATTGTGTTTTTTGAAAACCAACGTCACTGCACCCGTTTACCAAGAAATTTTGGAGCACTTCATGCTTCCTTCTGCTGACCAGCTTTTTGAAGATGCTGATTTCATTTTCCAGCAGGATTTGGCACCTGCCCACACTGCCAAAAGCACCAAAAGTTGGTTAAAGAGGAAAATGAGAAACAAGAGACCAAAAAATGCAGATGAGCTGAAGGCCACTGTCAAAGAAACCTGGGCTTCCATACCACCTCAGCAGTGCCACAAACTGATCACCTCCATGCCACGCCAAATTGAGGCAGTAATTAAAGCAAAAGGAGCCCTTACCAAGTATTGAGTACATGTACAGTAAATGAACATACTTTCCAGAAGGCCAACAATTCACTAAAAAATGTTTTTATTGGTCTTATGAAGTATTCTAATTTGTTGAGATAGTGAATTGGTGGGTTTTTGTTAAATGTGAGCCAAAATCATCACAATTAAAAGAACCAATTACTTAAACTACTTCAGTCTGTGTGCATTGAATTTATTTAATAAACGAGTTTCACAATTTGAGTTGAATTACTGAAATAAATTAACTTTTCCAAGACATTCCAATTTATTGAGATGCACCTGTACTTTGTCTACACCTCAAATTTGCACAAAATATTCCTGTACATACAAAACTATCTAAGCCTCCAAACCCTGACCATCCAGCATATAGTTTGCTAGAGCGGCAGAAAGTAATGCTTGGAAAAGTGAAGGAGAATGTCAATAGAGCTCAGGAACGACAGGCCTGATATTATGATCTCCGAAGAAGATCAGTACAATACCAACCAGGAGATTTAGTCTGGATACTCACTCATCCGCTGTCTCGTGCAGGTGACGCTTTTATGGCGAAGTTAGCAGCCAAGTGGCAAGGTCCTGCTGAAGTAGTGTCACAGGTTAACAAGGTTAATTATAAAGTAAAAATGCTAGATAATCCGGATGGCATTGTCACATATCATGTTGAGAAATTGAAACCCTTCTTTGGGACTGTTCAGCCTTTTCCTAAAGGGGAGGGTGTGTAACAGTTCTATATTGAATTACTGTTACTGTAGTTCGTCTCCTCTACACTAGGGTGCTACGTCCTCAGGTATGAGGGTGAGGACTCCAATATAAGTGGAGAGAGTAAGTGAAGTAGGGGTGGTTGGTTTTAATAGAGAGGCAGGATGTTTGAGTGATAGCTCACCGTTTGCATCCTTTGTTAGGCCAGAGATGGGAAAATGTTTTTCTACTGAATCCCTGAGCTGTATGTTAAATTAAGTGTATGTTACACGAGGTCTTGAGTCAAGTTGCTCTATTAGACTGTGTGATAAGTTCAACCGCGAAATGCGTGTGGGAGATGCCAATGGATTAAATGCCGATGGTCTGTGGATTATTCATTGACTTGATTCATCGTGCCATCGCCGGTATTGGAACGCTTGGGACAAAATTGTTGGCAACGGCCAAACAACACTGGAAATACAGGTTTTTGTAGAACGTATTGCCTGGACTGTTTTGAAGGAACTGATTTGTACATATTATGGGGAGGGGGTGAAATGGTTGTTTATGTGTGGAGGTTGCTTGTTTGTATACACTATGGCACTTTAATATATAAGTATCAAAAACTCAATGGATTGTATCCCATATTCTTATTGTGGCTTTCGTTAAACTGATGTTTGAGAGAGTTTGTTACAAGATGATAGATAGAAAGATAGATAGAAATAGTCAGATGATAGATAGAAAGATAGATAGAAATAGTCAGATGATAGACAGATAGATAGATAGATAGATAGATAGATAGATAGATAGACAGATTGATAGATAGATGATAGATAGATAGACAGATAGATAGAACTATCAACTAACTTCAGATCAGTCTGAAGATATGGGCTGAGTTTGGAGTCTGTAGAGTTAAAGCTCTAGGAGGAGGAAGAGTTGATCATTTTAGTCTCAGAATAATGATAATAATAATAACTAGATAAAAAAATTTGTCATGACAAACTTTAAGTTGGCTTGAGAAAGCTGGACCAGAAAGTTTGAAAAAGTTTGAAAAGATTAAAAAGTTTAAGAAGTTTAAAAAGTTTTAAGTTTGATGGTTTTCAGCCTGAAATAGCAAAGTTTGAATATTTTGAAGGCAATACAGTCTGTCAGAGATGATAAATAGATAGATAGATAGATAGAATGTTGCTAGCACGATTAGCCAGTGACTAGCATGTCACTAGCATGATTAACATGTTACTAGCATGTTGTTAGCATGATTAACAAGTGACTAGCATGTCGTTAGCATGATTAACAAGTTGCTAGCCTGTTGCTAGCATCATTAGCAAGTGACTAGCATCTTGCTAGCATGATTAGCAAAGTGACTAGCATGTCGTTAGCATAATTCTAGCATGATTGGCAAATGACTAGCATGTCGCTAGCATTATTAGCAAGTTACTAGCATGTTTGAATGTTTTGAAGGTAATAGTCTATCAGAGAGAGAGAGATAGATAGATAGATAGATAGATAGATAGAATCAGACTGAGATAGATAGATAGATGGATAGATACTCTGGATGGTTTCTAGCGTGTTGCTAGGGTGTTGCTATGCAGTTGCTAGGGAACCCGGGGCGGTTGCTAAGGTGTTGCTATGTTGTTGCTAAGGTACTCAGGGTGGTTGCTAAGGTGTTGCTAGGGTACCTGAGGCGGTTGCTAGGGTGTTGCTATACGGTTGCTAGGGCACACAGGGTGGCTGCTAATGTGTTGCTATGCGGTTGCTATGGTACCCGAGGTGTTGCTATGGTCTTACTATGCGGTTGATAGGGTACCCGGGACGGTTGCTAGCGTGTTACTATGCGGTTGCTAGGGTACCCAGGGCAGTTGCTAGGATGTTGCTATGCGGTTGCTAGGGTACCCGGGGCGGATGCTAAGGTGTTGCTATGTGGTTGCTAAGGTACTCGGGGTGGTTGCTAAGGTGTTGCTAGAGTACATGGGGCGGTTGCTAGGGTGTTGCTATACGCTTGCTAGGGCGCACGGGGTGGTTGCTAAGGTGTTGCTATGTGGTTGCTATTGTACCCGAGGGGTTGCTAGGGTACCCATGGTGGTTGCTAAGGTACCTGGGATGGTTGCTAGGGTGTTGCTATTCGGTTGCTAGGGTACCCGGGGCAGTTGCTAAGGCGTTGCTATGCGGTTGCTAGGGTACCCGGGGTGGTTGCTTTGGTATTACTATGTGGTTGCTAGGGTACCCATGGCGGTTGCTAAGATACCTGGGATGGTTGCTAGGGTGTTGCTATGCGGTTGCTAGGGTACCCGGGGTGGTTGCTAAGGTGTTGCTATGCGGTTGCTAGGGTACCCGGGGTGGTTGCTATGGTATTACTATGGGGTTGCCAGGGTACCCATGGCCATTGCTAAGATACCTGGGATGGTTGCTAAGGTGTTGATATGCAGTTGCTAAGGTACTCGGGGTGGTTGCTAGGGTGTTGCTATGCGGTTGCTAGGGTACCCGAGATGGTTGCTGGGGTGTTGCTATGCGGTTGTTACGGTACCCGCGGTGGTTGCTAGGTTGGTTTTGATAGTTGCTAGAGTGTTGCTATGAAGATAGATAGATAGATAGACAGATAGATAGAAATGGTCAGATAGATAGATAGATAGATAGAGAAATGGTCAGATTACATAGATAGATAGATAGAAATTGTCAGATAGATAGATAGAAATGGTCTGATTAGATAGATAGAAATAGTCAGATGATAGATAGATAGATAGATAGATAGATTAAATGAGTTTGAATGAGTTTAAATGGCTTAGAAATAGTACATGGTATGCACTTTAATTGAGTCAGTGTGTTTAAATTTGAATTTTGACAGTTGGAGTTTGACGGAATGTTCAGATCAGCCAATGAAAAGTCTGTTCAATGAAAGTCTATGGGATTTTTCCCAGGTTTAATCGTAATTTTTAGGAAAATTGTAAGTTGGATCAGTCTGAAAAGATATAGCAACCCAAGTCAGAACAGTCTGAAGGTCTGGGCCAAGTTTGGTGGCTCTAGCTTTAAAACTCTAGGAGGAGATACTGTTTAAATTTTTGGTCAGAAGAAGAAAAAGAGGAAGTTTAAATACAATATCAGTAAGTTGGCTTTGACAAGCCAACTTAACTAGATAAAAAAGTTTGTCACAACAAACTTTAAGTTGGGTTGAGAAAGCCGGACCAGAAAGTTTGAAAAAGATTGAAAAGTTTAAGAAGTTTAAAAAGCTTTAAGTTTCATGGTTTTCAGTCTGAAATAGCAACGTTTTAATATTTTGAAGGCAATACAGTCTGTCAGAGATGATAGATAGATAGATAGATAGATAGATAGATAGATAGATAGATTAAATG
>NW_015505703.1:1002262-1003690 GCF_001515645.1 Sinocyclocheilus grahami
GATAGATAGATAGATAGATAGATAGATAGATAGATAGATAGATTAAATGAGTTTGAATGAGTTTAAATGGCTTAGAAATAGTACATCGTATGCACTTTAATTGAGTCAGTGTGTTTAAATTTGAATTTTGACAGTTGGAGTTTGACGGAATGTTCAGATCAGCCAAGACTGTTCAATGAAAGTCTATGGGATTTCCCCCAGGTTTAATCGTAATTTTTAGGAAAACTGTAAGTTGGATCAGTCTGAAAAGATATAGCAACCCAAGTCAGAACAGTCTGAAGGTCTGGGCCAAGTTTGGTGGCTCTAGCTTTAAAACTCTAGGAGGAGATACTGTTTAAATTTTTGGTCAGAAGAAGAAAAAGAGGAAGTTTAAATACAATATCAGTAAGTTGGCTTTGACAAGCCAACTTAACTAGATAAAAAAGTTTGTCACAACAAACTTTAAGTTGGGTTGAGAAAGCCGGACCAGAAAGTTTGAAAAAGATTGAAAAGTTTAAGAAGTTTAAAAAGCTTTAAGTTTCATGGTTTTCAGTCTGAAATAGCAACGTTTTAATATTTTGAAGGCAATACAGTCTGTCAGAGATGATAGATAGATAGATGTAGATAGCATGTTGCTAGCATGATTAGCAAGTTACTAGCATGACGCTAGCATTATTAACATGTGACTAGCATGTTGTTAGCATGTTTAACAAGTTACTAGCATGTCGCTAGCATGTTTCTAGCATGATTAACAAGTGACTAGCATGTTGCTAGCATGTTTCTATCATGATTAGCAAATGACTAGCATGTCGCTAGCATGATTAGCAAGTTACTAGCATGTGGTTTGTACGTTTCTAGCATGATTACCATGGAAATAGTCAGATGATAGATAGACAGACAGACAGACAGACAGATAGATAGATAGAAAGAAAGTCAGATGATAGATAGATAGATAGATAGAAATAGTCAGATGATAGATAGAAAGAAAGAAATAGTCAGATGATAGATAGATAGATAGATAGATAGAATCAGACTGTAGATAGATAGATAGATGATAGTATAACAGGGTGAAGAATCACACGACAAGGAAATCTCAATCAATACCCCGGAGGGTGGATTTATTGGGGTTGTGGGTGATAGGGAGAAAGGTCCAGGTAGGCGCTCTGGTGCCGTGAGTGCTCTCTTCCGTCTTCCCAGTGCAGAGAGGGTCCGTGCAGTGCTCCTGTGGGGCTGGTCGGTCACACACTGCTGTCTATGGGAGAAATGAGAGGGCGAGTTAGTGCTCAGTCTCAGGAGAAGTCTCCCAGATGGCAGGGCTTGCGTGGCTTATGTGGCCGCCGCCTGATGAGCTGCAGCTTTGACCGATCAGCCTGTGATGAGGACTGCAAAGGTGTTCCTTGCTCATTTCCAGGGCGACGCTGATGAAGCTTCGGGACGCTCGTCACACTC